>NC_088422.1:107639527-107684731 GCF_034236695.1 Oncorhynchus nerka
AGGACTAGAGACCCTATATTCCCACTAGTGTATGAAAACTAGAAGCACTTGGGACCCCAGGCTACAGTGTATTCCCACTAGTGTTTTTCACAGTAATTTTTCTCAGAATGATCTCTGTTCAGTGAGTAAGATAAGGCTTCATGTGGAAAGCAGAGCACTTTGTTTCTAGACAGCAGGCAGCTGACATCTTCTACATGCAGCTCTGCTCTGTTGAAGTGTTTGAGAGGCTGAGAGGCTGAGAGGCTGAGACGCTGAGACGCTGAGAGACTGAGAGGCTGAGAGGCTGGGAGGCTGGGAGGCTGAGAGACCCTATATTCCCGAGGTGAGAGGACTGCGAGGCTGAGAAACTGCGAGTGTATGAAAACTAGAGGACTGACCCTATATTGCGAGGCTGAAAGGCTGAGGAGGCTGGGACCCTATATTCCCACTAGTGATGAAACCAGGACTAGAGTCCCTATATTCCCACTGGTGTATGACAACTAGAGGACTAGAGACCCTATATTCCCACTGGTGTTAAAAATAGAGGACTAGAGACCCTATATTCCCCAGAGCTTGAGAAGCATAGCTGACCCTAAACAACACCCTATTGAGGAAAGTAGAGCCTATATCCGGAGTGTGTGAAAACTAGGGACTAGAGGTCTAATTCCCACTAGTGTATGAAAACTAGAATTGGGTGCCATAGGGCTACAGTGTATTCCCACTAGTGTAGGGCACTAGTAATTTTTCTCAGAATGATCTCTGTTCTAAAGTAAGATAAGGCTTCATGTGGAAAGCAGAGCACCATTTAGGCCTGCAGATAGAGGCTGAGAGGCTGAGAGGCTGAGACGCTGAGACGCTGAGAGACTGAGAGGCATCTCCTGGGAGGCTCTTAGAAAGAAAGGTGCTAGGCTAGAACTGGGAAAGACAGAGCCTGAGAGCCTGAGAGGCAGCCTAGGCTAGGCTGAGAACCCTTTGAAGAACCAAAGTCCCTGTTTAGTCCCAAATTTATTCCTTTATAGTGGAACCCTTTTGACCAGAGCTGAGGAGGGAGCTGTGTCCTAAACAACAGGGATTGGAGGGAAAGAAAGGTGCTATCTAGAGGGGACTAAAGACAGTTTGTCAGCTGGTTTCCTTTGAAGATTCATCAACCAGTTTAGTTCCATTTGTCTGGAATCTGTGGGTGGACATGGAGGAGACCTCTTCTGGATGGATCAGCCATCCCTAAGGAGGGAGTGTAGTGGATGTGATCTCTTTGCTGGTTTCAGCCATCCAGTTTAAGGTCTGGATCTGTGGGTGGACATGGAGGAGACCTTGTCTGCTCATCAGCCATCCCTAAGGCCTGTAGTGGAGGAGACCTCTTCTGCTCATCAGCCATCCCTAAGGCCTGTAGTGGAGGAGACCTTTTCTGCTCATCAGCCATCACTAAGGCCTGTAGTGTAGTGGAGGAGACCTCATCTGCTCATCAGCCATCCCTAAGGCCTGTAGTGGAGGAGACCTCTTCTGCTAATCAGCCATCCCTAAGGCCTGTAGTGGAGGAGACCTCGTCTGCTCATCAGCCATCCCTAAGGCCTGTAGTAGAGGAGACCTCGTCTGCTCATCAGCCATCCCTAAGGCCTGTAGTGGAGGAGACCTCTTCTGCTCATCAGCCATCCCTAAGGCCTGTAGTGTAGTGGAGGAGACCTCGTCTGCTCATCAGCCATCCCTAAGGCCTGTAGTGGAGGGGACCTCTTCTGCTCATCAGCCATCCCTAAGGCCTGTAGTGTAGTGGAGGAGACCTCGTCTGCTCATCAGCCATCCCTAAGGCCTGTAGTGGAGGATACCTCTTCTGCTCATCAGCCATCCATAAGGCCTGTAGTGGAGGAGACCTCTTCTGCTCATCAGCCATCCCTAAGGCCTGTAGTGTAGTGGAGGAGACCTCGTCTGCTCATCAGCCATCCCTAAGGCCTGTAGTGTAGTGGAGGAGACCTTGTCTGCTCATCAGCCATCCCTAAGGCCTGTAGTGGAGGAGACCTCTTCTGCTCATCAGCCATCCCTAAGGCCTGTAGTGGAGGAGACCTTTTCTGCTCATCAGCCATCACTAAGGCCTGTAGTGTAGTGGAGGAGACCTCATCTGCTCATCAGCCATCCCTAAGGCCTGTAGTGGAGGAGACCTCTTCTGCTAATCAGCCATCCCTAAGGCCTGTAGTGGAGGAGACCTCGTCTGCTCATCAGCCATCCCTAAGGCCTGTAGTAGAGGAGACCTCGCCTGCTCATCAGCCATCCCTAAGGCCTGTAGTGTAGTGGAGGAGACCTCGTCTGCTCATCAGCCATCCCTAAGGCCTGTAGTGGAGGAGACCTCGTCTGCTCATCAGCCATCCCTAAGGCCTGTAGTGGAGGAGACCTCGTCTGCTCATCAGCCATCCCTAAGGCCTGTAGTGTAGTGGAGGAGACCTCGTCTGCTCATCAGCCATCCCTAAGGCCTGTAGTGGAGGGACCTCTTCTCATCAGCCATCCCTAAGGCCTGTAGTGGAGGAGACCTCGTCTGCTCATCAGCCATCCCTAAGGCCTGTAGTGGAGGAGACCTCTTCTGCTCATCAGCCATCCCTAAGGCCTGTAGTGGAGGATACCTCTTCTGCTCATCAGCCATCCCTAAGGCCTGTCAGTGGAGTGGAGGAGACCTCTTCTGCTAATCAGCCATCCCTAAGGCCTGTAGTGTAGTGGAGGAGACCTCTTCTGCCATCCCTAATCAGCCATCCCTAAGGCCTGTAGTGTAGTGGAGGAGACCTCTTCTGCTAATCAGCCATCCCTAAGGCCTGTAGTGGAGTGGAGGAGACCTCTTCTGCTAATCAGCCATCCCTAAGGCCTGTAGTGTAGTGGAGGAGACCTCTTCTGCTAATCAGCCATCCCTAAGGCCTGTAGTGGAGTGGAGGAGACCTCTTCTGCTAATCAGCCATCCCTAAGGCCTGTAGAGGCCTGCCATCCCTAAGTGTAGTGGAGGAGACCTCGTCTGCTCATCAGCCATCCATAAGGCCTGTAGTGGAGGAGACCTCTTCTGCTCATCAGCCATCCATAAGGCCTGTAGTGGAGGAGACCTCTTCTGCTCATCAGCCATCCATAAGGCCTGTAGTGGAGGAGACCTCTTCTGCTCATCAGCCATCCCTAAGGCCTGTAGTGGAGGAGACCTCGTCTGCTCATCAGCCATCCCGAAGGCCTCTAGTGTAGTGGAGGAGACCTCGTCTGCTCATCAGCCATCCCTAAGGCCTGTAGTGTAGTGGAGAGACCTCGTCTGCTCATCAGCCATCCCTAAGGCCTGTAGTGGAGGGGACCTCTTCTACTCATCAGCCATCCCTAAGGCCTGTAGTGGAGGAGACCTCGTCTGCTCATCAGCCATCCCTAAGGCCTGTAGTGGAGGAGACCTCTTCTGCTCATCAGCCATCCCTAAGGCCTGTAGTGGAGGATACCTCTTCTGCTCATCAGCCATCCCTAAGGCCTGTAGTGGAGGATACCTCTTCTGCTCATCAGCCATCCCTAAGGCCTGTAGTGGAGTGGAGGAGACCTCTTCTGCTAATCAGCCATCCCTAAGGCCTGTAGTGTAGTGGAGGAGACCTCTTCTGCTAATCAGCCATCCCTAAGGCCTGTAGTGGAGTGGAGGAGACCTCTTCTGCTAATCAGCCATCCCTAAGGCCTGTAGTGTAGTGGAGGAGACCTCGTCTGCTCATCAGCCATCCCTAAGGCCTGTAGTGGAGGATACCTCTTCTGCTCATCAGCCATCCATAAGGCCTGTAGTGGAGGAGACCTCTTCTGCTCATCAGCCATCCATAAGGCCTGTAGTGGAGGAGACCTCTTCTGCTCATCAGCCATCCCTAAGGCCTGTAGTGGAGGAGACCTCGTCTGCTCATCAGCCATCCCGAAGGCCTCTAGTGTAGTGGAGGAGACCTCGTCTGCTCATCAGCCATCCCTAAGGCCTGTAGTGTAGTGGAGGAGACCTCGTCTGCTCATCAGCCATCACTAAGGCCTGTAGTGTAGTGGAGGAGACCTCGTCTGCTCATCAGCCATCCCTAAGGCCTGTAGTGTAGTGGAGGAGACCTCTTCTGCTCATCAGCCATCCCTAAGGCCTGTAATGGAGGAGACCTCGTCTGCTCATCAGCCATCCCTAAGGCCTGTCGTGTAGTGGAGGAGACCTCGTCTGCTCATCAGCCATCCCTAAGGCCTGTAGTGTAGTGGAGGAGACCTCGTCTGCTCATCAGCCATCCCTAAGGCCTGTAGTGTAGTGGAGGAGACCTCGTCTGCTCATTAGCCATCCCTAAGGCCTGTAGTGGAGGAGACCTCTTCTGCTCATCAGCCATCCCTAAGGCCTGTAGTGGAGGAGACCTTTTCTGCTCATCAGCCATCACTAAAGCCTGTAGTGTAGTGGAGGAGACCTCATCTGCTCATCAGCCATCCCTAAGGCCTGTAGTGGAGGAGACCTCTTCTGCTAATCAGCCATCCCTAAGGCCTGTAGTGGAGGAGACCTTGTCTGCTCATCAGCCATCCCTAAGGCCTGTAGTAGAGGAGACCTCGCCTGCTCATCAGCCATCCCTAAGGCCTATAGTGTAGTGGAGGAGACCTCGTCTGCTCATCAGCCATCCCTAAGGCCTGTAATGGAGGAGACCTCGTCTGCTCATCAGCCATCCCTAAGGCCTGTAGTGGACTAGACCTCGTCTGCTCATCAGCCATCCCTAAGGCCTGTAGTGTAGTGGAGGAGACCTCGTCTGCTCATCAGCCATCCCTAAGGCCTGTAGTGGAGGGGACCTCTTCTACTCATCAGCCATCCCTAAGGCCTGTAGTGGAGGAGTCCTCGTCTGCTCATCAGCCATCCCTAAGGCCTGTAGTGGAGGAGACCTCTTCTGCTCATCAGCCATCCCTAAGGCCTGTAGTGGAGGATACCTCTTCTGCTCATCAGCCATCCCTAAGGCCTGTAGTGGAGTGGAGGAGACCTCTTCTGCTAATCAGCCATCCCTAAGGCCTGTAGTGTAGTGGAGGAGACCTCTTCTGCTAATCAGCCATCCCTAAGGCCTGTAGTGTAGTGGAGGAGACCTCTTCTGCTAATCAGCCATCCCTAAGGCCTGTAGTGGAGTGGAGGAGACCTCTTCTGCTAATCAGCCATCCCTAAGGCCTGTAGTGTAGTGGAGGAGACCTCTTCTGCTAATCAGCCATCCCTAAGGCCTGTAGTGGAGTGGAGGAGACCTCTTCTGCTAATCAGCCATCCCTAAGGCCTGTAGTGTAGTGGAGGAGACCTCGTCTGCTCATCAGCCATCCATAAGGCCTGTAGTGGAGGAGACCTCTTCTGCTCATCAGCCATCCATAAGGCCTGTAGTGGAGGAGACCTCTTCTGCTCATCAGCCATCCATAAGGCCTGTAGTGGAGGAGACCTCTTCTGCTCATCAGCCATCCCTAAGGCCTGTAGTGGAGGAGACCTCGTCTGCTCATCAGCCATCCCGAAGGCCTCTAGTGTAGTGGAGGAGACCTCGTCTGCTCATCAGCCATCCCTAAGGCCTGTAGTGTAGTGGAGGAGACCTCGTCTGCTCATCAGCCATCCCTAAGGCCTGTAGTGGAGGGGACCTCTTCTACTCATCAGCCATCCCTAAGGCCTGTAGTGGAGGAGACCTCGTCTGCTCATCAGCCATCCCTAAGGCCTGTAGTGGAGGAGACCTCTTCTGCTCATCAGCCATCCCTAAGGCCTGTAGTGGAGGATACCTCTTCTGCTCATCAGCCATCCCTAAGGCCTGTAGTGGAGGATACCTCTTCTGCTCATCAGCCATCCCTAAGGCCTGTAGTGGAGTGGAGGAGACCTCTTCTGCTAATCAGCCATCCCTAAGGCCTGTAGTGTAGTGGAGGAGACCTCTTCTGCTAATCAGCCATCCCTAAGGCCTGTAGTGGAGTGGAGGAGACCTCTTCTGCTAATCAGCCATCCCTAAGGCCTGTAGTGTAGTGGAGGAGACCTCGTCTGCTCATCAGCCATCCATAAGGCCTGTAGTGGAGGAGACCTCTTCTGCTCATCAGCCATCCATAAGGCCTGTAGTGGAGGAGACCTCTTCTGCTCATCAGCCATCCATAAGGCCTGTAGTGGAGGAGACCTCTTCTGCTCATCAGCCATCCCTAAGGCCTGTAGTGGAGGAGACCTCGTCTGCTCATCAGCCATCCCGAAGGCCTCT
Source organism: Oncorhynchus nerka (assembly GCF_034236695.1). Taxonomy (NCBI): domain Eukaryota; kingdom Metazoa; phylum Chordata; class Actinopteri; order Salmoniformes; family Salmonidae; genus Oncorhynchus; species Oncorhynchus nerka. Next base: position 107,645,680 of record NC_088422.1, read on the forward strand.
AGTGTAGTGGAGGAGACCCTCGTCTGCTCATCAGCCATCCCTAAGGCCTGTAGTGTAGTGGAGGAGACCTCGTCTGCTCATCAGCCATCACTAAGGCCTGTAGTGTAGTGGAGGAGACCTCGTCTGCTCATCAGCCATCCCTAAGGCCTGTAGTGTAGTGGAGGAGACCTCTTCTGCTCATCAGCCATCCCTAAGGCCTGTAATGGAGGAGACCTCGTCTGCTCATCAGCCATCCCTAAGGCCTGTCGTGTAGTGGAGGAGACCTCGTCTGCTCATCAGCCATCCCTAAGGCCTGTAGTGTAGTGGAGGAGACCTCGTCTGCTCATCAGCCATCCCTAAGGCCTGTAGTGTAGTGGAGGAGACCTCGTCTGCTCATTAGCCATCCCTAAGGCCTGTAGTGGAGGGGACCTCTTCTGCTCATCAGCCATCCCTAAGGCCTGTCGTGTAGTGGAGGAGACCTCGTCTGCTCATCAGCCATCCATAAGGCCTGTAGTGGAGGAGACCTCTTCTGCTCATCAGCCATCCCTAAGGCCTGTAGTGGAGGAGACCTCTTCTGCTCATCAGCCATCCCTAAGGCCTGTAGTGTAGTGGAGGAGACCTCGTCTGCTCATCAGCCATCCCTAAGGCCTGTAGTGTAGTGGAGGAGACCTCGTCTGCTCATCAGCCATCCCTAAGGCCTGTAGTGTAGTGGAGGAGACCTCGTCTGCTCATCAGCCATCCCTAAGGCCTGTAATGGAGGAGACCTCGTCTGCTCATCAGCCATCCCTAAGGCCTGTCGTGTAGTGGAGGAGACCTCGTCTGCTCATCAGCCATGCCTAAGGCCTGTAGTGTAGTGGAGGAGACCTCGTCTGCTCATCAGCCATCCCTAAGGCCTGTAGTGTAGTGGAGGAGACCTCGTCTGCTCATCAGCCATCCCTAAGGCCTGTAGTGTAGTGGAGGAGACCTCGTCTGCTCATCAGCCATCCCTAAGGCCTGTAGTGTAGTGGAGGAGACCTCGTCTGCTCATCAGCCATCACTAAGGCCTGTAGTGGAGGAGACCTCATCTGCTCATCAGCCATCCCTAAGGCCTGTAGTGTAGTGGAGGAGACCTCTTCTGCTCATCAGCCATCCCTAAGGCCTGTAGTGGAGGAGACCTCGTCTGGTCATCAGCCATCCCTAAGGCCTGTAGTAGAGGAGACCTCGTCTGCTCATATGCCATCCCTAAGGCCTGTAGTGGAGGAGACCTTGTCTGGTCATCAGCCATCCCTAAGGCCTGTAGTGTAGTGGAGGAGACCTCATCTGCTCACCAGCCATACATAAGGCCTGTAGTGGAGGAGACCTCTTCTGCTCATCAGCCATCCATAAGGCCTGTAGTGGAGGAGACCTCTTCTGCTCACCAGCCATCCATAAGGCCTGTAGTGGAGGAGACCTCTTCTGCTCATCAGCCATCCATAAGGCCTGTAGTGGAGGAGACCTCTTCTGCTCATCAGCCATCCATAAGGCCTGTAGTGGAGGAGACCTCTTCTGCTCATCAGCCATCCCTAAGGCCTGTAGTGGAGGAGACCTCTTCTGCTCATCAGCCATCCATAAGGCCTGTAGTGGAGGAGACCTCTTCTGCTCATCAGCCATCCCTAAGGCCTGTAGTGTAGTGGAGGAGACCTCTTCTGCTAATCAGCCATCCCTAAGGCCTGTAGTGGAGTGGAGGAGACCTCTTCTGCTAATCAGCCATCCCTAAGGCCTGTAGTGTAGTGGAGGAGACCTCGTCTGCTCATCAGCCATCCATAAGGCCTGTAGTGGAGGAGACCTCTTCTGCTCATCAGCCATCCATAAGGCCTGTAGTGGAGGAGACCTCTTCTGCTCATCAGCCATCCATAAGGCCTGTAGTGGAGGAGACCTCTTCTGCTCATCAGCCATCCCTAAGGCCTGTAGTGGAGGAGACCTCGTCTGCTCATCAGCCATCCCGAAGGCCTCTAGTGTAGTGGAGGAGACCTCGTCTGCTCATCAGCCATCCCTAAGGCCTGTAGTGTAGTGGAGGAGACCTCGTCTGCTCATCAGCCATCACTAAGGCCTGTAGTGTAGTGGAGGAGACCTCGTCTGCTCATCAGCCATCCCTAAGGCCTGTAGTGTAGTGGAGGAGACCTCTTCTGCTCATCAGCCATCCCTAAGGCCTGTAATGGAGGAGACCTCGTCTGCTCATCAGCCATCCCTAAGGCCTGTCGTGTAGTGGAGGAGACCTCGTCTGCTCATCAGCCATCCCTAAGGCCTGTAGTGTAGTGGAGGAGACCTCGTCTGCTCATCAGCCATCCCTAAGGCCTGTAGTGTAGTGGAGGAGACCTCGTCTGCTCATTAGCCATCCCTAAGGCCTGTAGTGGAGGGGACCTCTTCTGCTCATCAGCCATCCCTAAGGCCTGTCGTGTAGTGGAGGAGACCTCGTCTGCTCATCAGCCATCCATAAGGCCTGTAGTGGAGGAGACCTCTTCTGCTCATCAGCCATCCCTAAGGCCTGTAGTGGAGGAGACCTCTTCTGCTCATCAGCCATCCCTAAGGCCTGTAGTGTAGTGGAGGAGACCTCGTCTGCTCATCAGCCATCCCTAAGGCCTGTAGTGTAGTGGAGGAGACCTCGTCTGCTCATCAGCCATCCCTAAGGCCTGTAGTGTAGTGGAGGAGACCTCGTCTGCTCATCAGCCATCCCTAAGGCCTGTAATGGAGGAGACCTCGTCTGCTCATCAGCCATCCCTAAGGCCTGTCGTGTAGTGGAGGAGACCTCGTCTGCTCATCAGCCATGCCTAAGGCCTGTAGTGTAGTGGAGGAGACCTCGTCTGCTCATCAGCCATCCCTAAGGCCTGTAGTGTAGTGGAGGAGACCTCGTCTGCTCATCAGCCATCCCTAAGGCCTGTAGTGTAGTGGAGGAGACCTCGTCTGCTCATCAGCCATCCCTAAGGCCTGTAGTGTAGTGGAGGAGACCTCGTCTGCTCATCAGCCATCACTAAGGCCTGTAGTGGAGGAGACCTCATCTGCTCATCAGCCATCCCTAAGGCCTGTAGTGTAGTGGAGGAGACCTCTTCTGCTCATCAGCCATCCCTAAGGCCTGTAGTGGAGGAGACCTCGTCTGGTCATCAGCCATCCCTAAGGCCTGTAGTAGAGGAGACCTCGTCTGCTCATATGCCATCCCTAAGGCCTGTAGTGGAGGAGACCTTGTCTGGTCATCAGCCATCCCTAAGGCCTGTAGTGTAGTGGAGGAGACCTCATCTGCTCACCAGCCATACATAAGGCCTGTAGTGGAGGAGACCTCTTCTGCTCATCAGCCATCCATAAGGCCTGTAGTGGAGGAGACCTCTTCTGCTCACCAGCCATCCATAAGGCCTGTAGTGGAGGAGACCTCTTCTGCTCATCAGCCATCCATAAGGCCTGTAGTGGAGGAGACCTCTTCTGCTCATCAGCCATCCCTAAGGCCTGTAATGGAGGAGACCTCGTCTGCTCATCAGCCATCCCTAAGGCCTGTCGTGTAGTGGAGGAGACCTCGTCTGCTCATCAGCCATCCCTAAGGCCTGTAGTGTAGTGGAGGAGACCTCGTCTGCTCATCAGCCATCCCTAAGGCCTGTAGTGTAGTGGAGGAGACCTCGTCTGCTCATTAGCCATCCCTAAGGCCTGTAGTGGAGGGGACCTCTTCTGCTCATCAGCCATCCCTAAGGCCTGTCGTGTAGTGGAGGAGACCTCGTCTGCTCATCAGCCATCCATAAGGCCTGTAGTGGAGGAGACCTCTTCTGCTCATCAGCCATCCCTAAGGCCTGTAGTGGAGGAGACCTCTTCTGCTCATCAGCCATCCCTAAGGCCTGTAGTGTAGTGGAGGAGACCTCGTCTGCTCATCAGCCATCCCTAAGGCCTGTAGTGTAGTGGAGGAGACCTCGTCTGCTCATCAGCCATCCCTAAGGCCTGTAGTGTAGTGGAGGAGACCTCGTCTGCTCATCAGCCATCCCTAAGGCCTGTAATGGAGGAGACCTCGTCTGCTCATCAGCCATCCCTAAGGCCTGTCGTGTAGTGGAGGAGACCTCGTCTGCTCATCAGCCATCCCTAAGGCCTGTAGTGTAGTGGAGGAGACCTCGTCTGCTCATCAGCCATCCCTAAGGCCTGTAGTGGAGGAGACCTCGTCTGCTCATCAGCCATCCCTAAGGCCTGTAGTGTAGTGGAGGAGACCTCGTCTGCTCATCAGCCATCCTAAGGCCTGTAGTGTAGTGGAGGAGACCTCGTCTGCTCATCAGCCATCCCTAAGGCCTGTAGTGTAGTGGAGGAGACCTCGTCTGCTCATCAGCCATCCCCTAAGGCCTGTAGTGTAGTGGAGGAGACCTCGTCTGCTCATCAGCCATCACTAAGGCCTGTAGTGGAGGAGACCTCATCTGCTCATCAGCCATCCCTAAGGCCTGTAGTGTAGTGGAGGAGACCTCTTCTGCTCATCAGCCATCCCTAAGGCCTGTAGTGGAGGAGACCTCGTCTGGTCATCAGCCATCCCTAAGGCCTGTAGTAGAGGAGACCTCGTCTGCTCATCAGCCATCCCTAAGGCCTGTAGTGGAGGAGACCTTGTCTGGTCATCAGCCATCCCTAAGGCCTGTAGTGTAGTGGAGGAGACCTCATCTGCTCACCAGCCATACATAAGGCCTGTAGTGGAGGAGACCTCTTCTGCTCATCAGCCATCCATAAGGCCTGTAGTGGAGGAGACCTCTTCTGCTCATCAGCCATCCATAAGGCCTGTAGTGGAGGAGACCTCTTCTGCTCATCAGCCATCCATAAGGCCTGTAGTGGAGGAGACCTCTTCTGCTCATCAGCCATCCCTAAGGCCTGTAGTGGAGGAGACCTCGTCTGCTCATCAGCCATCCCTAAGGCCTGTCGTGTAGTGGAGGAGACCTCGTCTGCTCATCAGCCATCCCTAAGGCCTGTAGTGTAGTGGAGGAGACCTCGTCTGCTCATCAGCCATCCCTAAGGCCTGTAGTGTAGTGGAGGAGACCTCGTCTGCTCATCAGCCATCCCTAAGGCCTGTAGTGTAGTGGAGGAGACCTCGTCTGCTCATTAGCCATCCCTAAGGCCTGTAGTGGAGGGGACCTCTTCTGCTCATCAGCCATCCCTAAGGCCTGTAGTGTAGTGGAGGAGACCTCGTCTGCTCATCAGCCATCCCTAAGGCCTGTAGTGGAGGAGACCTCGTCTGCTCATCAGCCATCCCTAAGGCCTGTAGTGTAGTGGAGGAGACCTCGTCTGCTCATCAGCCATCCCTAAGGCCTGTAGTGGAGGAGACCTCGTCTGCTCATCAGCCATCCCTAAGGCCTGTAGTGTAGTGGAGGAGACCTCGTCTGCTCATCAGCCATCCCTAAGGCCTGTAGTGTAGTGGAGGAGACCTCGTCTGCTCATCAGCCATCCCTAAGGCCTGTAGTGTAGTGGAGGAGACCTCGTCTGCTCATCAGCCATCCCTAAGGCCTGTAGTGTAGTGGAGGAGACCTCGTCTGCTCATCAGCCATCACTAAGGCCTGTAGTGGAGGAGACCTCATCTGCTCATCAGCCATCCCTAAGGCCTGTAGTGTAGTGGAGGAGACCTCTTCTGCTCATCAGCCATCCCTAAGGCCTGTAGTGGAGGAGACCTCGTCTGGTCATCAGCCATCCCTAAGGCCTGTAGTAGAGGAGACCTCGTCTGCTCATCAGCCATCCCTAAGGCCTGTAGTGGAGGAGACCTTGTCTGGTCATCAGCCATCCCTAAGGCCTGTAGTGTAGTGGAGGAGACCTCATCTGCTCACCAGCCATACATAAGGCCTGTAGTGGAGGAGACCTCTTCTGCTCATCAGCCATCCATAAGGCCTGTAGTGGAGGAGACCTCTTCTGCTCATCAGCCATCCATAAGGCCTGTAGTGGAGGAGACCTCTTCTGCTCATCAGCCATCCATAAGGCCTGTAGTGGAGGAGACCTCTTCTGCTCATCAGCCATCCCTAAGGCCTGTAGTGGAGGAGACCTCGTCTGCTCATCAGCCATCCCTAAGGCCTGTCGTGTAGTGGAGGAGACCTCGTCTGCTCATCAGCCATCCCTAAGGCCTGTAGTGTAGTGGAGGAGACCTCGTCTGCTCATCAGCCATCCCTAAGGCCTGTAGTGTAGTGGAGGAGACCTCGTCTGCTCATCAGCCATCCCTAAGGCCTGTAGTGTAGTGGAGGAGACCTCGTCTGCTCATTAGCCATCCCTAAGGCCTGTAGTGGAGGGGACCTCTTCTGCTCATCAGCCATCCCTAAGGCCTGTCGTGTAGTGGAGGAGACCTCGTCTGCTCATCAGCCATCCATAAGGCCTGTAGTGGAGGAGACCTCTTCTGCTCATCAGCCATCCCTAAGGCCTGTAGTGGAGGAGACCTCGTCTGCTCATCAGCCATCCCTAAGGCCTGTAGTGTAGTGGAGGAGACCTCGTCTGCTCATCAGCCATCCCTAAGGCCTGTAGTGTAGTGGAGGAGACCTCGTCTGCTCATCAGCCATCCCTAAGGCCTGTAGTGGACTAGACCTCGTCTGCTCATCAGCCATCCCTAAGGCCTGTAGTGTAGTGGAGGAGACCTCGTCTACTCATCAGCCATCCCTAAGGCCTGTAGTGGAGGAGACCTCGTCTGCTCATCAGCCATCCCTAAGGCCTGTAGTGGAGGAGACCTCGTCTGCTCATCAGCCATCCCTAAGGCCTGTAGTGGAGGAGACCTCGTCTGCTCATCAGCCATCCCTAAGGCCTGTAGTGTAGTGGAGGAGATCTCGTCTGCTCATCAGCCATCCCTTAGGCCTGTAGTGTAGTGGAGGAGACCTCGTCTGCTCATCAGCCATCCCTAAGGCCTGTAGTGTAGTGGAGGAGACCTCGTCTGCTCATCAGCCATCCCTAAGGCCTGTAGTGTAGTGGAGGAGACCTCGTCTGCTCATCAGCCATCCCTAAGGCCTGTAGTGTAGTGGAGGAGACCTTGTCTGCTCATCAGCCATCCCTAAGGCCTGTAGTGTAGTGGAGGAGACCTCGTCTGCTCATCAGCCATCCCTAAGGCCTGTAGTGGAGGAGACCTCGTCTGCTCATCAGCCATCCCTAAGGCCTGTAGTGTAGTGGAGGAGACCTCGTCTGCTCGGTAGTGACACTGTAAATTATGTGTTATATGCATATCGTCAAGTTTGCATGAGGCTGTCTTTGTGTTTTAACTAGGTCAGCTTCACCATGTGAGAATTAGGAGAGAAGAGGAGAGGAGAGGCGAGCATAGCCAGAGAACAAGAGGGGATAGGAGAGAAGATAAGAGGGGAGGAGAAGAGGAGAGGAGAGGGAGTAAAGAAGTGGATGGTATAGAAGAGAGTAGAGGGGAGGTAGGGGGAGGAGGGGAGGAGGGTGGGGGAGGAGTGGGGAGTGGAGGGGAGGAGTGGGGAGGGGTGTAGGGGTGGTGGGAGGAGAGCAGGGGGAGTGGGGAGGGGAGTGTTTGGATCCCCTGCATACAGAGCTGTAATGAAAAGACCATGTGACCCATCTTCTCCCACGCAGTCACACATCTGCAGCGAGGAACACTCATACTAATGAGGTAGGGGGAGGAGGGGAGGAGGGTGGGGGAGGAGTGGGGAGTGGAGGGGAGGAGTGGGGAGGGGTGTAATGAAAAGACCATGTGACCCATGTGACCCATCTTCTCCCACGCAGTCACACATCTGCAGCGAGGAACACTCATACTAATGAGGTAGGGGGAGGAGGGGAGGAGGGTGGGGGAGGAGTGGGGAGGGGTGTAATGAAAAGACCATGTGACCCATCTTCTCCCACGCAGTCACACATCTGCAGCGAGGAACACTCATACTAATGAAGTATCTGTATCTTAATAACCAGAAGATGCTTTCAGAACTAGAACCAGGGATGTGACTGACTAGCCTGAAGGCTACGCTAGCAACATAAAGTCAGAGGGATGTGTAGTGAGTGACTGACTAGCCTGAAGGCTACGCTAGCAACATAAAGTCAGAGGGATGTGTAGTGAGTGACTGACTAGCCTGAAGGCTACGCTAGCAACATAAAGTCAGAGGGATGTGTAGTGAGTGACTGACTAGCCTGAAGGCTACGCTAGCAACATAAAGTCAGAGGGATGTGTAGTGAGTGACTGACTAGCCTGAAGGCTACGCTAGCAACATAAAGTCAGAGGGATGTGTAGTGAGTGACTGACTAGCCTGAAGGCTACGCTAGCAACATAAAGTCAGAGGGGTGTGTAGTGAGTGACTGACTAGCCTGAAGGCTACGCTAGCAACATAAAGTCAGAGGGATGTGTAGTGAGTGACTGACTAGCCTGAAGGCTACGCTAGCAACATAAAGTCAGAGGGTGTGTAGTGAGTGACTGACTAGCCTGAAGGCTACGCTAGCAACATAAAGTCAGAGGGATGTGTAGTGAGTGACTGACAGCCAAGGCTACGCTAGCAACATAAAGTCAGAGGGATGTGTAGTGAGTGACTGACTAGCCTGAAGGCTACGCTAGCAACATAAAGTCAGAGGGTGTGTGTGAGTGACTGACTAGCCTGAAGGCTACGCTAGCAACATAAAGTCAGAGGGGTGTGTGTGAGTGACTGACTAGCCTGAAGGCTACGCTAGCAACATAAAGTCAGAGGGGTGTGTGTGAGTGACTGACTAGCCTGAAGGCTACGCTAGCAACATAAAGTCAGAGGGTGTGTGTGAGTGACTGACTAGCCTGAGGCTACGCAGCAACATAAAGTCAGAGGGGTGTGTGTGAGTGACTGACTAGCCAAGGCTACGCTAGCAACATAAAGTCAGAGGGATGTGTAGTGAGTGACTGACAGCCTGAACACGCTAGCAACATAAAGTCAGAGGGAGTAGTGAGTGACTGACTAGCCTGAAGGACAGCAACATAAAGTCAGAGGGATGTGAGTGTGACTAGGAACATAGCAACATAAAGTCAGAGGGATGTGTGGATGACTGACTAGCCTGAGGACAGCAACATAAAGTCAGAGGGATGTGTGAGTGACTGAGGACATCAACATAAAGTCAGAGGGATGTAGTGAGTGACTGACAGCAACATAGCAACATAAAGTCAGAGGGATGTGTAGTGAGTGACTGACAGCCTGAAGGCACGCTAGCAACATAAAGTCAGAGGGATGTGTATGAGTGAGGACAGCCTGAAGGCTACGCTAGCAACATAAAGTCAGATGTGTAGTGAGTGTGTAGCCTGAGGACAGCAACATAAAGTCAGAGGGATGTGTAGTGAGTGACAGCAGCATCAAGTACGCTAGCAACATAAAGTCAGAGGGAGAGTGACTGACTAGTGAGGACAGCAACATAAAGTCAGAGGATGTGTGTGAGTGACTGACTAGCCTGAAGGACGCAGCAACATAAAGTCAGAGGATGTAGTGAGTGACTGAGGACACGCGTTAGCAACATCAAGTCAGGGATGTGTGGAGTGACTGTAGCCTGAGGACAGCAACATAAAGTCAGAGGGATGAGTGTGACTAGCCTGAGGACAGCAACATAAAGTCAGGGATGTGGGATGACTGACTAGCCTGAAGGACAGCAACATAAAGTCAGAGGGATGTGACTAGCCTGAGGACGCTAGCAACATAAAGTCAGAGGGATGTGTAGTGAGTGACTGACTAACGCAGCAACATAAAGTCAGAGGGATGTGTAGTGAGTGACTGACAGCAACACGCTAGCAACATAAAGTCAGAGGGATGTGTGAGTGAGCCTGACTAGCAACATCAAGTCAGGATGTGTGGATGTGACTAGCCTGAGGACAGCAACATAAAGTCAGAGGGATGTGAGTGACTGACTAGCCTGAGGACGTTAGCAACATAAAGTCAGAGGGATGTGTGTGAGTGGACAGCCTGAAGGCACGTTAGCAACATAAAGTCAGAGGGATGTGAGTGACTGACTAGCCTGAGGACAGCAACATAAAGTCAGAGGGATGTGTGTGAGTGACTGAGCCTGACTACGCTAGCAACATAAAGTCAGAGGGATGTGTTGTGAGTGTAGCCTGAGGACAGCAACATCAGAGGATGTCAGAGGGATGACTAGTGAAGGACGCTAGCAAACATAAAGTCAGAGGCTAGCAACATAGATGTGTGAGTGACTGACTAGCCTGAAGGCTACGCTAGCAACATAAAGTCAGTGTGATGACTGTAGTGAGGACAGCAACATAAAGTCAGAGGATGATGTGTGAGTGATGACTAGCCTGAGGACGCTAGCAACATAAAGTCAGAGGATGTGTGTGAGTGACTGACTAGCCTGAGGACAGCAACATAAAGTCAGAGGATGTGAGTGACTGACTAGCCTGAGGACAGCAACATAAAGTCAGAGGATGTGTGTAGCCTGAAGGACGCTAGCAACATAAAGTCAGAGGGATGTGTGAGTGACTGACAGCCAACACGCTAGCAACATAAAGTCAGAGGATGTGACTGACTAGTGAGGACGCTAGCAACATAAAGTCAGAGGGATGTGTGGGATGACTGACTAGCCTGAAGGCTACAGCAACATAAAGTCAGAGGGATGTGTGTGAGTGACTGACTAGCCTGAAGGCTACAGCAACATAAAGTCAGAGGATGTGTAGTGAGTGACAGCAACATCAAGTCTGAGGATGTGTAGTGAGCAACATAAAGTCAGAGGGATGTGTGAGTGACTGACAGCCTGAAGGCTACGCTAGCAACATGAAGTCAGAGGGATGTGTGTGAGTGACTGACTAGCCTGAAGGACGTTAGCAACATAAAGTCAGAGGAGTGTGAGTGACTGACTAGCCTGAAGGCTACGTTAGCAACATAAAGTCAGAGGGATGTGTGTGAGTGACTGAGCCTGAAGGCTACGCTAGCAACATAAAGTCAGAGGGATGTGTGTGAGTGACTGACTAGCCTGAAGGCTACGCTAGCAACATAAAGTCAGAGGGATGTTGTGAGTGACTGAGCCTGAAGGCTACGCTAGCAACATAAAGTCAGAGGGATGTGTAGTGAGTGACTGACTAGCCTGAAGGCTACGCTAGCAACATAAAGTCAGAGGGATGTGTGTGAGTGACTGACTAGCCTGAAGGTTACGCTAGCAACATAAAGTCAGAGGGGTGTGTGTGAGTGACTGACTAGCCTGAAGGTTACGCTAGCAACATAAAGTCAGAGGGATGTGTAGTGAGTGACTGACTAGCCTGAAGGCTACGCTAGCAACATAAAGTCAGAGGGATGTGTGTGAGTGACTGACTAGCCTGAAGGTTACGCTAGCAACATAACGTCAGAGGGGTGTGTGTGAGTGACTGACTAGCCTGAAGGTTACGCTAGCAACATAAAGTCAGAGGGATGTGTAGTGAGTGACTGACTAGCCTGAAGGCTACGCTAGCAACATAAAGTCAGAGGGATGTGTAGTGAGTGACTGACTAGCCTGAAGGCTACGCTAGCAACATAAAGTCAGAGGGATGTGTAGTGAGTGACTGACTAGCCTGAAGGCTACGCTAGCAACATAAAGTCAGAGGATGTGTAGTGAGTGACTGACTAGCCTGAAGGCTACGCTAGCAACATAAAGTCAGAGGGGTGTGTGTGAGGCTGACTAGCCTGAAGGCTACGCTAGCAACATAAAGTCAGAGGGATGGAGTGACTGACTAGCCTGAAGGCTACGCAGCAACATAAAGTCAGAGGGATGATGGAGTGGCTAGCCTGTAAGGATGACCAGCAACATAAAGTCAGAGGGATGTGTGGAGGGCTCTGAATGACCAGCAACATAAAGTCAGAGGGATGGAGTGACTGACTAGCCTGACCAGCAACATAAAGTCAGAGGGATGATGTGAGGACTGACTCTGCTACCAGCAACATAAAGTCAGAGGGATGTGATGACCACTAGCCAGAATGCTACGAGCAACATAAAGTCAGAGGGATGTGTGTGAGTGACTGACTAGCCTGAAGGCTACGCTAGACATAAAGTCAGAGGATGGAGTGACTGACTAGCCTGAAGGCTACGAGCAACATAAAGTCAGAGGGATGTGGAGTGACTGACTAGCCCAGGTAGAGCAAGATAAAGTCAGAGGGATGTGTGTGGTGACTGAGATAGCCTGAAGGCTACGCTAGCAACATAAAGTCAGAGGGATGTGAGAGGACTGACTAGCCAGGCTAGAGCAACATAAAGTCAGAGGGATGTGCCCAGGTGACTGAGAGATGGAGGCTCTAGCAACATAAAGTCAGAGGATGGAGTGACTGACTAGCCTGCTACGCAGCAACATAAAGTCAGAGGGATGGAGTGACTCTAGCCTGAAGGCTACGCTAGCAACATAAAGTCAGAGGGATGTGTGTGAGGTGACTGACTAGCCTGAAGGCTACGCTAGCAACATAAAGTCAGAGGATGGAGTGACTGACTAGCCTGAAGGCTACCAGCAACATAAAGTCAGAGGGATGTGTGTGAGTGACTGACTAGCCTGAAGGCTACGCTAGCAACATAAAGTCAGAGGGATGTGTGAGTGACTGACTAGCCTGAAGGTAGCTAGCAACATAAAGTCAGAGGGATCTGTGTGGTGACTGACTAGCCTGAAGGCTACGCTAGCAACATAAAGTCAGAGGGATGTGTGTGAGTGACTGACTAGCCTGAAGGCCACGGTAGCAACATAAAGTCAGAGGATGTGTAGTGAGTGACTGACTAGCCTGAAGGCTACGCTAGCAACATAAAGTCAGAGGATGTGTGTGAGTGACTGACTAGCCTGAAGGCTACGCTAGCAACATAAAGTCAGAGGATGTGTGTGAGTGACTGATAGCCTGAAGGCTACGTCTAGCAACATAAAGTCAGAGGATGGTGAGGCTGACTAGCCTGAAGGCTACGCTAGCAACATAAAGTCAGAGGGATGTGTGAGAGGACTGACTAGCCTGAAGGCCCAGGTAAAGAGAGGGATAAAAGTCAGAGGGATGTGTAGTGAGTAGACTGACCAGCCTGAAGGCTACGCTAGCAACAAGTCAGAGGATGTGTGGAGGACTGACTAGCCTGAAGGCTAGCAAGATAAAGTCAGAGGGCTGTGTGAGTGACTGACTAGCCTGAAGGCTACGCTAGCAACATAAAGTCAGAGGGATGTGTGGAGTGACTGACTAGCCTGAAGGCTACGCTAGCAACATAAAGTCAGAGGGATGTGGAGTGAGTGACTGACTCCAGGCTAGCTAGCAACATAAAGTCAGAGGGATGTGTCCAGAGTGACTGACTAGCCTGGAGGGCTCGCTAGCAACATAAAGTCAGAGGATGTGGAGGGCTAGCCTGAAGGCTACGCTAGCAACATAAAGTCAGAGGGATGGTGAGGACTCTAGCCTGAAGGCTAGCTAGCAACAGAAGTCAGAGGGATGTGTGTGAGTGACTGACTAGCCTGAAGGCTACGCTAGCAACATAAAGTCAGAGGGATGTGAGTGAGTGACTGACTAGCCTGAAGGCTACGCTAGCAACATAAAGTCAGAGGGATGTGTGTGAGTGACTGACTAGCCTGAAGGTACGCTAGCAACATAAAGTCAGAGGGATCTGTCCAGAGTGACTGATGGAGGCTCTGCAACATAAAGTCAGAGGGATGTGTGTGAGTGACTCTAGCCCAGGTACGCTAGCAACATAAAGTCAGAGGGATGTGTGTGGTGACTGACTAGCCTGAAGGCTCTGCTAGCAACATAAAGTCAGAGGATGGTGTGGTGACTGACTAGCCAGGTAGAGCAACATAAAGTCAGAGGGATGTGTGTGAGTGACTGAGATGAAGGCTACGTTAGCAACATAAAGTCAGAGGGATGTGTGTGAGTGACTGACTAGCCTGAAGGTAGTTAGCAACATAAAGTCAGAGGGGTGTGACAGCAACCAGTGACTGACTAGGAGGGCTACGCTGCAACATAAAGTCAGAGGGATGGAGTGAGGACTGACTAGCCTGAAGGCAACATCAACGCTAGCAACATAAAGTCAGAGGAGGTGTGTGAGTAGAGACTAGCCTGAAGGCTACGCTGCAACATCAAGTCAGAGGGATGTGTAGTGAGGACAGCAACATCAAGTCAGAGGGATGAGTGAGGACATCAACATCAAGTCAGAGGGATGGAGTGGGACAGCAACATCAAGTCAGAGGGATGTGTAGTGAGGACATCAACATCAAGTCAGAGGGATGGAGGGCATCAACATGTCCAGAGGGATGTGAGTGAGGACATCAACATCAAGTCAGAGGGATGGAGTGAGGACAGCAACATCAGGTCAGAGGGATGGAGTGAGGACATCAACATCAAGTCAGAGGGATGTAGTGAGGACATCAACATCAAGTCAGAGGGATGTGAGGGGACAGTAACCAGGTCAGAGGGATGTGTAGTGAGGGACATCAAGCTCTCAGGTAGAGATGTAGTGAGGGCTCTGTCCAGGTAGAGAGATGGAAGACAGCAACATCAAGTCAGAGGGATGGAAGGGCTCTGTCCAGGTAGAGAGAACATCAAGTCCAGAGGATGTGTAGAGAGATGGAGGGCTCTGCCCAGGTAACATCAAGTCAGAGAGAGATGTGTAGGTAGAGAGAGGACAGCAACATCAAGGTCAGAGGGATGGAGGGCTCTGTCCAGGTGAGTGACTGACTAGCCTGAGAGGCTCTGCTAGTAACATAAACAGTGTTTAGAGATGCTCTGCCCAGGTAGAGATGGAGGGCTCTGACCAGGTAGAGAGATGGAGGGCTCTGCCCAGGTAGAGATGGAGGGCTCTGACCAGGTAGATGGAGATGGAGATGACCAGGTAGAGAGATGGAGTCCAGGTAGAGAGATGGAGGGCTCTGACCAGGTAGAGAGATGGAGGGCTCTGCCCAGGGAGATGGAGGGCTCTGACCAGGTAGGAGATGGAGGGCTCTGTCCAGGTAGAGAGATGGAGGGCTCTGTCCAGGTAGAGAGATGGAGGGCTCTGACCAGGTAGAGAGATGGAGGGCTCTGACCAGGTAGAGAGATGGAGGGCTCTGCCCAGGTAGAGAGATGACCAGGTAGAGAGATGGAGGGCTCTGCCCAGGTAGGGAGATGGAGGGCTCTGACCAGGTAGAGAGATGGAGAGGGGAGGGATGGAAGGAGTAGAGGGGAGGGAGGGAGTATATTTGGTCAGCATATTTGATCAGGTGTCGCCCTGGGAACCCGACTCCGGCAGCTGTCTGTAGACAGTATGTATTGTACTGGTGAAAGAACACTGCCCTGTGGGGTTCCAACTGAGGCAGTGCCCACCTCAGAGAGTGTGTTGCCAACTCGTACCTGCTGAGACCTATCAGTTAGGAAGTTGGTGATCCTTGTGATAAGCATCGAGTCCCAAGTTTCCTCTCAGTCTGTCCTCGAGGACCAATGGATCGATTGTATTAAATGGTGATTAGATATCTGCAAACATGATACAGGTCGCAATTGTAAATGAGAACTTGTTCTCAACTTGCCTACCTGGTTAAATAAAGGTGAAATAAATAAATAAAAAAGACGCACATTTACTGCCCTCCAAATGTATGATACGCACATGGGGTTTACTGCCCACCAAACACATGTATACCAGATGTAAGATCAAAAGGTCCCTCTCTCTGACCGGTATGCAAATTGGAGGGGCCAATAAGGTGGTGTTGATGTATGTACCCTAACCCTAACCCCTAACCCCTAACCCTAACCCTAACCCTAACCCCTAACCCTAACCCTAACCCCTAACCCTAACCCTAACCCCTAACCCCTAACCCCTAACCCCTAACCCTAACCCTCAATAAGGTGGTGTTGATGTATGTACCCTAACCTTAACCCTAACCCCTAACCCCTAACCCTAGCCCTAACCCCTAACCCCTAACCCTAACCCCTAACCCCTAACCCTAACCCCTAACCCTAACCCCTAACCCCTAACCCTAACCCCTAACCCCTAACCCTAACCCCTAACCCCTAACCCCTAACCCTAACCCTAACCCCTAACCCTAACCCCTAACCCCTAACCCTAACCCCTAACCCTAACCCCTAACCCCTAACCCTAACCCTAACCCTAACCCTCAATAAGGTGGTGTTGATGTATGCCTTGATGATCTTTTCAAGAGATTTAATCAAGAGAGGGGGTCAGAGTGAACAGATCTGTAATGATTTGATGCAGACAGATGAGAGGTTTTTGGGACAGGTACAACAATAGATCTTTTTTTCCCATAAAGATGGAATTTCCAATGTATCCAGGGACCTCTGAAAGAGAGAGCAGAAGACACCTCTCAGCTGAACAGTGTTTCAAGACACGACCACTGATGTGATCAGGCTCCGGGGCTCTTTCGTGCTCCAGTGCTCTTGAACACTCGTTGTACGACTTCCTCATCAATGACAAGCGCGCTCTTGGTTGCCATGACGACACCCTCCTCCAGACAGGCCAGGGTAGTGTGGGGGTGACCCCTGTTTCAAAGCGGGTGAAGAATTTGTTTAGTTCATTGGCTGTGTGTGAGGACAGCAATATAAAGTCAGAGAGATGTGTGTGAGGACAGACTACACTGAATCATCGGACCCACTGAAGAGATGAGTCTTCAATAAAGACTATAAAGTCAGAGAGATGTGTGTGAGGACAGACTACACTGAATCATCGGACCTACTGAAGAGATGAGTCTTCAATAAAGACTATAAAGTCAGAGAGATGTGTGTGAGGACAGACTACACTGAATCATCGGACCCACTGAAGAGATGAGTCTTCAATAAAGACTATAAAGTCAGAGAGATGTGTGTGAGGACAGACTACACTGAATCATCGGACCCACTGAAGAGATGAGTCTTCAATAAAGACTTTAAAGGTTGAGACAGAGTCTGCGTCTCTCACATGGGTAGGCAGACCGTTCCATAAAAATGGAGCTGTATAGGAGAAAGCTCATGCCTCCAGCTGTTTGCTTAGAAATTCTAGGGACAATTAGGAGGCCTGCGTCTTGTGACCGTAGTATACGTGGTAGGTATGTACGGCAGGACCAAATCAGAGGTAGGAGCAAGTCCATGTAATGCTTTGTAGGTTAGCAGTAAAACCTTGAAATCAGCCCGAGCTTTAACAGGAAGTCCGTGTACAGTCGTGGCCAAAGGTTTTGAGAATGACACAAATATTAATTTTCACAAAGTCTGCTGCCTCAGTTTGTATGATGGCAATTTGCATATACTCCAGAATGTTATGAAGAGTGATCAGATGAATTGCAATTAATTGCAAAGTCCCTCTTTGCCATGTAAAAATGAACTGAATTCCCCAAAATTCTCTGCATTTCAGCCCTGCCACAAAAGGACCAGCTGACATCATGTCAGTGATTCTCTCGTTAACACAGGTGTGAGTGTTGACGAGGACAAGGCTGGAGATCACTCTCTCATGCTGATTGAGTTCGAATAACAGACTGGAAGCTTCAAAAGGAGGGTGGTGCATGGAATCATTGTTCTTCCCCTGTCAACCATGGTTACCTGCAAGGAAACACGTGCCGTCATCATTGCTTTGCACAAAAAGGTCTTCACAGGCAAGGATATTGCTGCCAGTAAGATTGCACCTAAATCAACCATTTACCGGATCATCAAGAACTTCAAGGAGAGCGGTTCAATTTTTATGAAGAAGACTTCAGGGCGCCCAAGAAAGTCCAGCAAGCGCCAGGACCGTCTCCTAAGTTGATTCAGCTGCGGGATCGGGGCACCACCAGTACAGAGGTTGCTCAGGAATGGCAACAGGCAGGTGAGTGCATCTGCATGCACAGTGAGGCGAAGAATTTGGTGTCAAGAAGGGCAGCAAAGAAGCCACTTCTCTCCAGGAAAAACATCAGGGACAGACTGATATTCTGCAAAAGGTACAGGGATTGGACTGCTGAGGACTTGGGTAAAGTCATTTTCTCTGATGAATCCCCTTTCTGATCGTTTGGGGCATCCGGAAAAAAGCTTGTCCGGAGAAGACAAGGTGAGCGCTACCATCAGTCCTGTGTCATGCCAACAGTAAAGCATCCTGAGACCATTCATGTGTGGGGTTGCTTCTCAGCCAAGGGAGTGGGCTCACTCACAATTTTGCCTAAGAACACAGCCATGAATAAAGAATGGTACCAACACATCCTCCGAGATCAACTTCTCCCAACCATCCAGAAACAGTTTGGTGATGAACAATGCCTTTTCCAGCATGATGGCGCACCTTGCCATAAGGCAAAAGTAAGTGGCTCGGGGAACAAAACATCGATATTTTGGGTCCATGGCCAGTGTCGTGTCTTTACTATCATTAACTGAAGACTGATAGTTTTTATCAAATATTCTCTGTAATTAGTTACTATACAACGTAAATAATTAACTAGGAAGTCGGGGCACCAAGGAAATATATTCACATTATAATGTTATCATTTCCTAAAATAACTTTTCAGATATTTTATCTGATCAATTAGTCTTCAAATTAATTAATTATTTACTTTACCTCACGTTAGTCTCGTTCCAAATGTCGTAAATTGTTGGTTATCTGCACGAACCCAGTCTTCACTATGAGTCATCCATACATCAATTGTCTTAAATCATTTATTTATTACTAACTAAGTAATTCACAGAAATGCATCAACGAACAAACAAAGGTAAATGTAATGATAGGAGGATGTGCCCTAGTGGGCTAAACCGGCGTGGCGGCTTGTTAGACAAAGGAGAAGTGGGGGTCGACTAAGAAGTCACTACAGAGTTAATATAACAATTGAAATGCTAATCCTTCACACATGAAGGCTCACTCATTTGGGGAACAATTGCAATCAATGTATATACACTGCTCAAAAAAAAATAAAGGGAACACATAAACAACACAATGTAACTCCAAGTCAATCACACTTCTGTGAAATCAAACTGTCCACTTAGGAAGCAACACTGATTGACAATAAATGTCACATGCTGTTGTGCAAATGGAAGAAGATAACAGGTAGAAATTATAGCAATTAGCAAGACACCCCCAAATAAAGGAGTGGTTCTGCAGGTGGGGACCACAGACCACTTCTCAGTTCCTATGCTTCCTGGCTGATGTTTTGGTCACTTTTGAATGCTGGCGGTGCTTTCACTCTAGTGGTAGCATGAGACGGAGTCTACAACCCACGCAAGTGGCTCAGGTAGTGCAGCTCATCCAGGATGGCACATCAATGCGAGCTGTGGCAAGAAGGTTTGCTGTGTCTGTCAGCGTAGTGTCCAGAGCATGGAGGCGCTACCAGGAGACGTGGAGGAGGCCGTAGGAGGGCAACAACCCAGCAGCAGGACCGCTACCTCCGCCTTTGTGCAAGGAGGAGCAAGAGGAGCACTGCAAGAGCCCTGCAAAATGACCTCCAGCAGGCCACAAATGTGCATGTGTCTGCTCAAACGGTCAGAAACAGACTCCATGAGGGTGGTAGTATGAGGGCCGACGTCCACGGGTGGGGGTTGTGCTTACAGCCCAACACCGTGCAGGACGTTTTTCATTTGCCAGAGAACACCAAGACTGGCAAATTCGCCACTGGCGCCCTGTGCTCATCACAGATGAAAGCAGGTTCACACTGAGCACATGTGACAGACGTGACAGTCTGGAGACGCCGTGGAGAACGTTCTGCTGCCTGCAACATCCTCCAGCATGAGCGGTTTGGCGGTGGGTCAGTCATGGTGTGGGGTGGCATTTCTTTGGGGGGCCGCACAGCCCTCCATGTGCTCGCCAAAGGTAGCCTGACTGCCATTATGTACCGAGATGAGATCCTCAGACCCCTTGGTGCGGTTGGCCCTGGGTTCCTCCTAATGCAAGACAATGCTAGACCTCATGTGGCTGGAGTGTCAGCAGTTCCTGCAAGAGGAAGGCATTGATGCAATGGACTGGCCGGCCCGTTCCCCAGACCTGAATCCAATTGAGCACATCTGGGACATCATGTCTCGCTCCATCCACCAACGCCACGTTGCACCACAGACTGTCCAGGAGTTGGCAAATGCTTTAGTCCAGGTCTGGGAGGAGATCCCTCAGGAGACCATCCGCCTCCTCATCGGGAGCATGCCCAGGCGTTGTAGGGAGGTCATACAGGCACGTGGAGGCCACACACCCTACTGAGCCTCATTTTGACTTGTTTTAAGGACATTACATCAAAGTTGGATCAGCCTGTAGTGTGGTTTTCCACTTTAATTTTGAGTGTGACTCCAAATCCAGACCTCCATGGGGTTGATAAATTTGATTTCCATTGATAATTTTTGTGTGATTTTGTTTTCAGCACATTCAACTATGTAAAGAAAAAAGTATTTAATAAGAATATTTCATTCATTCAGATCTAGGATGTGTTATTTTAGTGTTTCCTTTATCTTTTTGAGCAGTGTATTTACGCTCAGTGTGTCGTCTTGATCGCTGGTGAAAAGTCTTTCTTTTGTAGAATTGTCCATCTCTCTCCCTCTGTCTTGGTTAGAGGGGCTAGTTCAAAGTGACATTCGTTATAGAATGGATGTTTCGGCGGTTGTCGTTCTTCTCGTTCAATGATACCAAATTCCTAGTTGCAGACTAGTAATTCATATCAAAGACTTGTTCTCATTCTGTCGGTATCGATAGTCTAAGAGTTTAACCACGTGGTATGGTTAAAGGATTCAGCAATGGTCTGCAACCTTTAGCCATCTCGTAATTGAGGTAAGCTCGGTCTACAACCTTTGTTCCCCTCCTAATGGAGAAAAACATGGTCTGGTGATAATTTCTCAAAGTTGGGTTGCATTCGGAATGGCAGAAAAGGGCTGTCCCAGGATGTCTGACCCTAACTGGGCTCAGGGGCGGTTCAGGATGTCTGTACAGTATATATAACAGTATTCCTCTACAGTATATATAACAGTGTTCCTCTACAGTATATATAACAGTATTCCTCTACAGTATATATACAGTATATATAACAGTATTCCTCTACAGTATATATAACAGTGTTCCTCTACAGTATAACAGTATTCCTCTACAGTATATATATAACAGTATTCCTCTACAGTATATATAACAGTATTCCTCTACAGTATATATAACAGTGTTCCTCTACAGTATAACAGTATTCCTCTACAGTATATATAACAGTGTTCCTCTACAGTATATATAACAGTGTTCCTCTACAGTATATATAACAGTATTCCTCTACAGCACATATGTCAGAGTCAAGGCCCGCGGGCCACATCCGGCCCGCAAGAAGGTTTTTTACGGCCCCTGGGATGATCTTGATTTATTATTAGAACCGGCCCGCAGCAAGCCGGCAGCCCGCAGATCTTTTACACGCACCAATACTACATTTCCCACAATGCAAAGGTGACGCACCGAGCAGTAGGCTGCTTCATTTCAATATTTATTGGCACAGCAGTCGTCAGCATCACAGTAAAATTAACTTTCAGATACCCATCAAAAATGGCAAAACGGAAGGTGGATACTGAGAACCGGGGGTTTCAAACAAGGTGGGAGTCGGAGTATATGTTCACGAAGGTAGCTGGAAAACCTGTGTGTCTTCTGTGTGGAGAAAGTGTGGCGGTACTGAAAGAGTATAATCTGAGACGACATTATGAAACGAAACACGAGGACAAAAACAAGAATATGGACATGGAACAAAGGCTACAAAAGGCAGAGGAATTAAAACGAGGCCTCAAATCTCGACAGGCTCTGTTCAAAAAAGCCAAATCACAAGGCCAGGCTGCTGTCAAGGCCAGTTTTATTTTGGCAGAAGAGATCGCTAAATCAGCCCGGCCATTTACGGAGGGGGATTTCATCAAAAACTGCATGATTAAAGTTTGTGACGAAGTTTGCCCAGAAAAAAGGCAACTCTTTTTAAATGTGAGTCTGAGCAGAAACACCATTGCCGAGAGAGTAGACCAGTTGTCCATCAATCTAAAAGAGCAGCTTGTGAAAAAGGGAAAAGATTTTATTGCATATTCCTTGGCTGTGGATGAGAGCACCGACATTTCTGACATTGCCCAGTTGTCAATTTTCATCCGCGGAGTGGACTCCAACCTAAGCGTGACAGAGGAGTTTTTGGCTTTACGTCCTATGCATGGCACAACTACGGGGCATGATTTGTATGAAGAGGTGTCAAGATGTGTAAATGAGATGGAGCTGCCTTGGGAAAAACTCGTGGGTTTGACAACCGACGGAGCACCTGCGATGTGTGGACACAGGAGCGGACTGGTGGCGAAGATACGGGAAAAGATGCAAGAGGAAAACGCGACAGGTGAGCTGACAGCTTATCATTGTATCATACACCAGGAAGCGTTGTGCGGTAAAGCCTTGAAAATGGAGCATGTAATGAGCATCATCACGCGCACAGTTAACTTTATCAGAGCCAAAGGTTTGAATCACCGCCAGTTCAAGGCATTTCTGACGGAGTTAGAAACGGAGCATGGTGATTTGCCTTATCACACAGAGGTGCGATGGCTAAGCCAGGGAAAGGTGCTTCAAAGATGTTTCGAGCTTCGTGAGGAGATTTGTCTGTTCTTGGACAGCAAAGGGAAAGACACAACACAACTCCGAGACGAAATGTTTCTGTGTGAAATGGCTTTTCTGTGTGACATTACGAGTCATCTGAATGCAATAAACTTGCAGCTGCAGGGTCGGGATCGTGTCATCTCTGATATGTACAGTACAGTGAAGGCATTTAAAACCAAACTGACTCTGTGGGAGACGCAGATGCGGAAAGAAAATTTGAGCCACTTTCCCAGCTGCCAGACCATGAAAGAGAAGCTCTCTACCAGTGCGTTCCCGAGCACACAGTTGGCTGATAAAATAGGTATGCTTGCCGCTGACTTTCGACGCCGATTTGCTGACTTTGAAGCACAAAAAGCAGGTTGGAACTGCTCGGTAACCCATTTGCTGTTGACGTGGAAAGCTCACCACCAAACCTCCAAATGGAGTTGATTGACCTCCAATGCAATGATGCACTGAGGGCAAAATATGCGGCAGTGGGTGCTGCGGAGTTCGCCCGTTTCCTCCCCGGCACAATGCCCCAGCTGCGCATCCAGGCTGCTCAAACGTTGTCTATGTTTGGCAGCACATACCTGTGTGAACAACTGTTTTCTTTGATGAACCTGAACAAAACATCACACAGAAGTCGACTTACTGCTGAACACCTCCACTCAATTCTGAGGATTTCTTCAGCTCAGAGCCTTACCCCGAACATTGATGAACTTGTGGAAAAGATGGGACACCACCAAGTATCACCCTCAACCTCAAACAAGTGAACATTACTGTGCAATCACATATTTAGAGTTTTTACTCAGTTCAAGTTTAAAAGTTAAAATGTAATATTTGTTTTCACTGCATGTTACTTCTCCTTAAACAAAGTGTTGTTTTTGATTAATAGATTTTTGCACTTTATTTTTTTGTATTTCAATCCAATTATATTTTAAAAATATTTCAGTTGAGTGGATGATAGAAAATTGCTATTATTGTTTTTTCTTTGAAGTAAATTTAGCCCACTTTTGCTAAAATAGAAAATATAGTCTACTGATGGTGCCTTGAATACCGGTTTCTTTCATTTAATGTTCATGTTATGGGGATATTTATATAAAGGAAATTTGTCTTTTGTGTCTGTTGAAAATTAAAGATTACTGACAGAGCCATAAGAAAATATTGCTTTATTTATCTGATCATATTGTAATATATTTGTTAGGTTTTCAGTAGGTTCAATTAGGTTCACTAGACTATATGCGTCATTTAAAAATTTTTCAATGAACATTCGAACAGTCCGGCCCTCGTCTTGTAGCTGATTTTTTTATTTGGCCCTCCGTCCATTTGACTTTGACACCCCTGCTCTACAGTATATATAACAGTATTCCTCTACAGTATATATAACAGTGTTCCTCTACAGTATATATAACAGTATTCCTCTACAGTATATATAACAGTATTCCTCTACAGTATATATAACAGTATTCCTCTACAGTATATATAACAGTATTCCTCTACAGTATATATATATAACAGTATTCCTCTACAGTATATATAACAGTATTCCTCTACAGTATATATAACAGTATTCCTCTACAGTATATATAACAGTGTTCCTCTACAGTATATATAACAGTATTCCTCTATAGTATATATACAGTATATATAACAGTATTCCTCTACAGTATATAACAGTATTCCTCTACAGTATATATAACTGTATATATAAAGTATTCCTCTATAGTATATATACAGTATATATAACAGTATTCCTCTACAGTATATAACAGTATTCCTCTACAGTATATATAACTGTATATATAAAGTATTCCTCTATAGTATATATACAGTATATATAACAGTGTTCCTCTACAGTATATATAACAGTATTCCTCTATAGTATATATACAGTATATATAACAGTATTCCTCTACAGTATATAACAGTATTCCTCTACAGTATATATAACTGTATATATAACAGTATTCCTCTATAGTATATATACAGTATTCCTCTACAGTATATAACAGTATATATAACAGTATTCCTCTACAGTATATATAACAGTGTTCCTCTACAGTATATATAACAGTATTCCTCTATAGTATATATACAGTATATATAACAGTATTCCTCTATAGTATATATACAGTATATATAACAGTATTCCTCTACAGTATATAACAGTATTCCTCTACAGTATATATAACTGTATATATAAAGTATTCCTCTATAGTATATATACAGTATATATAACAGTATTCCTCTACAGTATATAACAGTATTCCTCTATAGTATATATACAGTATATATAACAGTATTCCTCTACAGTATATTACAGTATTCCTCTACAGTATATATAACTGTATATATAAAATATTCCTCTATAGTATATATACAGTATATATAACAGTATTCCTCTACAGTATATATAACAGTATTCCTCTATAGTATATATACAGTATATATAACAGTATTCCTCTATAGTATATAACAGTATATATAACAGTATTCCTCTACAGTATATATAACAGTGTTCCTCTACAGTATATATAACAGTATTCCTCTACAGTATATATAACAATATTCCTCTACAGTATATATAACAGTGTTCCTCTACAGTATATATAACTGTATATATAAAGTATTCCTCTATAGTATATATACAGTATATATAACAGTATTCCTCTACAGTATATTACAGTATTCCTCTACAGTATATATAACAGTGTTCCTCTACAGTATATATAACAGTATTCCTCTACAGTATATATAACAGTGTTCCTCTACAGTATATATAACAGTGTTCCTCTACAGTATATATACAGTATATATAACAGTATTCCTCTACAGTATATATACAGTATATATAACAGTGTTCCTCTACAGTATATATAACAGTATTCCTCTACAGTATATATAACAATATTCCTCTACAGTATATATAACAGTGTTCCTCTACAGTATATATAACTGTATATATAAAGTATTCCTCTATAGTATATATACAGTATATATAACAGTATTCCTCTACAGTATATTACAGTATTCCTCTACAGTATATATAACAGTGTTCCTCTACAGTATATTACAGTATTCCTCTACAGTATATATAACAGTGTTCCTCTACAGTATATATAACAGTATTCCTCTACAGTATATAACAGTATTCCTCTACAGTATATAACGGGGTAGTCCCGGCAGAGCACAGACTGGGGGCTACCCCGGCAGAGCGCAGACTGGGGGCTACCCCGGCAGAGCGCAGACTGGGGGCTACCCTGGCAGACTGGGGGCTACCCCGGCAGAGCGCAGACTGGGGGCTACCCCGGCAGACTGTGGGCTACCCCGGCAGAGCGCAGACTGGGGGCTACCCCGGCAGACTGGGGGCTACCCCGGCAGAGCGCAGACTGTGGGCTACCCCGGCAGACAGGGGGCTACCCCGGCAGAGCGCAGACTGGGGGCTACCCCGGCAGAGCGCAGACTGTGGGCTACCCAGGCAGAGCGCAGACTGTGGGCTACCCCGGCAGAGCGCAGACTGTGGGCTACCCCGGCAGACTGGGGGCTACCCAGGCAGAGCGCAGACTGGGGGCTACCCCGGCAGAGCGCAGACTGTGGGCTACCCCGGCAGACTGGGGGCTACCCCGGCAGAGCGCAGACTGTGGGCTACCCCGGCAGACTGGGGGCTACCCAGGCAGAGCGCAGACTGGGGGCTACCCCGGCAGAGCGCAGACTGTGGGCTACCCCGGCAGACTGGGGGCTACCCCGGCAGAGCGCAGACTGGGGGCTACCCTGGCAGACTGGGGGCTACCCCGGCAGAGCGCAGACTGGGGGCTACCCCGGCAGAGCGCAGACTGTGGGCTACCCAGGCAGAGCGCAGACTATGGGCTACCCCGGCAGACTGGGGGCTACCCCGGCAGAGCGCAGACTGTGGGCTACCCCGGCAGACTGGGGGCTACCCAGGCAGAACGCAGACTGGGGGCTACCCCGGCAGAGCGCAGACTGGGGGCTACCCCGGCAGAGCGCAGACTGTGGGCTACCCCGGCAGACTGGGGGCTACCCCGGCAGAGCGCAGACTGGGGGCTACCCCGGCAGAGTGGGGGCTACCCCGGCAGAGCGCAGACTGGGGGCTACCCCGGCAGAGTGGGGGCTACCCCGGCAGAGTGCAGACTGGGGGCCACCCCGGCAGAGCGCAGACTGTGGGCTACCCCGGCAGACTGGGGGCTACCCCGGCAGAGTGCAGACTGGGGACTACCCCGGCAGAGTACAGACTGGGGACTACCCCGGCAGAGCGCAGACTGTGGGCTACCCCGGCAGACTGGGGGCTACCCCGGCAGAGCGCAGACTGTGGGCTACCCCGGCAGACTGGGGGCTACCCCGGCAGACTGGGGGCTACCCCTGCAGAGCGCAGACTGTGGGCTACCCCGGCAGACTGGGGACTACCCCGGCAGAGCGCAGACTGTGGGCTACCCAGGCAGAGCGCAGACTGTGGGCTACCCCGGCAGACTGGGGGCTACCCCGGCAGAGCGCAGACTGTGGGCTACCCAGGCAGAGCGCAGACTGTGGGCTACCCCGGCAGAGCGCAGACTGTGGGCTACCCCGGCAGAGCGCAGACTGGGGGCTACCCCGGCAGAGTTCAGACTGGGGGCTACCCCAGCAGAGCGCAGACTGTGGGCTACCCAGGCAGAGCGCAGACTGTGGGCTACCCAGGCAGAGCGCAGACTGTGGGCTACCCCGGCAGAGCGCAGACTGTGGGCTACCCCGGCAGAGCGCAGACTGGGGGCTACCCCGGCAGAGTTCAGACTGGGGGCTACCCCAGCAGAGCGCAGACTGTGGGCTACCCCGGCAGACTGGGGGCTACCCCGGCAGAGTGCAGACTGGGGGCTATCCCGGTAGAGTGCAGACTGGGGGCTACCCCGGCAGAGTGCAGACTGGGGGCTACCCCGGCAGAGTGCAGACTGGGGGCTACCCCGGCAGACTGGGGGCTACCCCGGCAGAGTGCAGACTGGGGGCTACCCCGGCAGAGCGCAGACTGTGGGCTACCCCGGCAGACTGTGGGCTACCCCAGCAGACTGGGGGCTACCCCAGCAGACCTCGCTAGACTATAATTATCACAACATGATTATGTTTGTCCTGTTTACAGAAGAGCTCAGAACACCTAAGTTTGTAAATATAGTATTTGTAATGCTTGATGCTCATATTCCATATTTTTGGGTTTTTATTTATTTATTTATTTGATTTGGATTAGACAGTGAAGAGGAGACAGGAATGAGTAGGAGGAATGGTAGGAGGAATGGTAGGAGGAATGGTAGGAGGAATGGTAGGAGGAATGGTAGGAGGAATGGTAGGCGAGATTGTGAGTCAGAAGGGCATGAGTCAGCTGTGAACCTGTGCGGACTACAAGAAGAAACCCAGCCCAGTCACGGACCAGGATGTCTTGCTCCCAGGCAGACTAAATAACTTTTTTGCCCGCTTTGAGGACAATACAGTGCCACTGACACGGCCTGCAACGAAAACATGCGGTCTCTCCTTCACTGCAGCCGAGGTGAGTAAAGACATTTAAACGTGTTAACCCTCGCAAGGCTGCAGGCCCAGACGGCATCCCCAGCCGCGCCCTCAGAGCATGCGCAGACCAGCTGGCCGGTGTGTTTACGGACATATTCAATCAATCCCTATACCAGTCTGCTGTTCCCACATGCTTCAAGAGGGCCACCATTGTTCCTGTTCCCAAGAAAGCTAAGGTAACTGAGCTAAACGACGACCGCCCCGTAGCACTCACTTCCGTCATCATGAAGTGCTTTGAGAGACTAGTCAAGGACCATATCACCTCCACCCTACCTGACACCCTAGACCCACTCCAATTTGCTTACCGCCCAAATAGGTCCACAGACGATGCAATCTCAACCACACTGCACACTGCCCTAACCCACCTGGACAAGAGGAATACCTATGTGAGAATGCTGTTCATCGACTACAGCTCGGCATTCAACACCATAGTACCCTCCAAGCTCGTCATCAAGCTCGAGACCCTGGGTCTCGACCCCGCCCTGTGCAACTGGGTACTGGACTTCCTGACGGGCCGCCCCCAGGTGGTGAGGGTAGGCAACAACATCTCCTCCCGCTGATCCTCAACACGGGGCCCCACAAGGGTGCGTTCTGAGCCCTCTCCTGTACTCCCTGTTCACCCACGACTGCATGGCCACGCACGCCTCCAACTCAATCATCAAGTTTGCGGACGACACAACAGTGGTAGGCTTGATTACCAACAACGACGAGACGGCCTACAGGGAGGAGGTGAGGGCCCTCGGAGTGTGGTGTCAGGAAAATAACCTCACACTCAACGTCAACAAAACTAAGGAGATGATTGTGGACTTCAGGAAACAGCAGAGGGAACACCCCCCTATCCACATCGATGGAACAGTAGTGGAGAGGGTAGCAAGTTTTAAGTTCCTCGGCATACACATCACAGACAAACTGAATTGGTCCACTTACACTGACAGCGTCGTGAAGAAGGCGCAGCAGCGCCTCTTCAACCTCAGGAGGCTGAAGAAATTCGGCTTGTCCCCAAAAGCACTCACAAACTTCTACAGATGCACAATCGAGAGCATCCTGGCGGGCTGTATCACCGCCTGGTACGGCAACTGCTCCGCCCTCAACCGTAAGGCTCTCCAGAGGGTAGTGAGGTCTGCACAACGCATCACAGGGGGCAAACCACCTGCCCTCCAGGACACCTACACCACCCGATGTTACAGGAAGGCCATAAAGATCATCAAGGACATCAACCACCCGAACCACTGCCTGTTCACCCCGCTATCATCCAGAAGGCGAGGTCAGTACAGGTGCATCAAAGCTGGGACCGAGAGACTGAAAAACAGCTTCTATCTCAAGGCCATCAGACTGTTAAACAGCCACCACTAACATTGAGTGGCTGTTGCCAACACACTGTCATTGACACTGACCCAACTCCAGCCACTTTAATAATGGGAATTGATGGGAAATGATGTAAATATATCACTAGCCACTTTAAACAATGCTACCTTATATAATGTTACTTACCCTACATTATTCATCTCATATGCATACGTATATCCTGTACTCTACATCATCGACTGCATCCTTATGTAATACATGTATCACTAGCCACTTTAACTATGCCACTTTGTTTACTTTGTCTACATACTCATCTCATATGTATATACTGTACTCGATACCATCTACTGTATGCTGCTCTGTACCATCACTCATTCATATATCCTTATGTACATATTCTTTATCCCCTTACACTGTGTATAAGACAGTAGTTTTGGAATTGTTAGTTAGATTACTTGTTGGTTATCACTGCATTGTCGGAACTAGAAGCACAAGCATTTCGCTACACTCGCATTAACATCTGCTAACCATGTGTATGTGACAAATAACATTTGATTTGATTTTTGATTTGGATTTGATTTGATTAGTAGTCTAGACTGGACATGTGATCCGGCATGGGTCAGATGTGAACCCGTGCTGACTCTAGTAGTCTAGACTAGACATGTGATCCGGCATGAGT
Organism: Oncorhynchus nerka; assembly: GCF_034236695.1. Lineage (NCBI taxonomy): Eukaryota > Metazoa > Chordata > Actinopteri > Salmoniformes > Salmonidae > Oncorhynchus > Oncorhynchus nerka. The sequence goes on from NC_088422.1 coordinate 107,675,492, forward strand.
CAGATGTGAACCCGTGCTGACTCTAGTAGTCTAGACTAGACATGTGACCCGGCATGAGTCAGATGTGAACCCGTGCTGACTCTAGTAGTCTAGACTGGACATGTGATCCGAGGTCCGCCACACTAACTGTTGGACCACACAGAACACAGGGCTCCATACTGTACATTATGGATGTAACTTTCTCTCGCAGAAAGGGAACAGAAAGGAAACAGAAAGGAAGTAGAAAGGGAACAGAAAGGAAACAGAAAGGAAGTAGAAAGGGAACAGAAAGGGAACAGAAAGGAAACAGAAAGGAAGTAGAAAGGAAACAGAAAGGGAGTAGAAAGGGAACAGAAAGGAAGTAGAAAGGGAACAGAAGGGAAACAGAAAGGAAGTAGAAAGGGAACAGAAAGGAAACAGAAAGGAAACAGAAAGGGAACAGAAAGGAAGTAGAAAGGGAACAGAAAGGGAACAGAAAGGAAGTAGAAAGGAAGTAGAAAGGAAACAGAAATGGAGTAGAAAGGGAACAGAAAGGAGGCAGAAAGGAAGTAGAAAGGGAACAGAAAGGATGCAGAAAGGAAACAGAAAGGGAACAGAAAGGGAACAGAAGGAAGCAGAAAGGTAACAGAAAGGGAACAGAAAGGAAACAGAAAGGAAACAGAAAGGAAACAAAGGGAGTAGAAAGGAAACAGAAAGGAAACAAAGGGAACAGAAAGGAAGTAGAAAGGGAACAGAAGGGAACAGAAAGGAAACAGAAAGGAAACAAAGGGAACAGAAAGGGAACAGAAAGGAAGTAGAAAGGGAACAGAAAGGAAGCAGAAAGGAAACAGAAAGGAAGTAGAAAGGAAACAGAAAGGGAACAGAAAGGAAACAGAAAGGAAGTAGAAAGGAAACAGAAAGGGAACAGAAGGGAAACAGAAAGGAAGTAGAAAGGAAGTAGAAAGGAAACAGAAAGGGAACAGAAGGGAAACAGAAAGGAAACAGAAAGGGAACAGAAAGGAAGTAGAAAGGGAACAGAAGGGAAACAGAAAGGAAGTAGAAAGGAAACAGAAAGGAAGCAGAAAGGAAACAGAAAGGAAGTAGAAAGGAAACAGAAGGGAAACAGAAAGGAAGTAGAAAGGAAGTAGAAAGGAAACAGAAGGGAAACAGAAAGGAAACAGAAAGGGAACAGAAAGGAAGTAGAAAGGGAACAGAAATGAAGTAGAAAGGGAACAGAAAGGGAACAGAAAGGGAACAGAAAGGAAGTAGAAAGGGAACAGAAAGGAAACAAAGGGAACAGAAAGGGAACAGAAAGGAAACAGAAAGGAAGTAGAAAGGGAACAGAAAGGAAACAGAAAGGAAACAGAAAGGAAACAGAAAGGGAACAGAAAGGACACAGAAAGGAAACAGAGATGAAATAGAAAGGAAAAGAAGTGAATGTAGAATGCAGGGAGAGCACTCCTGAGATGTTATATTTTATTTAACATTGCCCCATTACGTCAGAAGTAGCAGTGTTGTAGGTCATAATAACCATCTCATAAATCATGTAGAGACAGTCCTGTTGGAATCAATAGAGAGAATCAGCCCTATTGGAAACAACAGAGAGAATCAGAGAAGATTACAATTTGGGAGACCTTGGATGTTTGTGTAGGGTGGCCTCTTGACAAGATTGTGAAATAGTGAGTTGGTTTAACAACAAATAGAAGTGATTCCTCAGTGGAGAGGAGAGAAGAGGAGGGAGGGAAGGAGGGAGGGAAGGAGGGAGGGAGGGAGGGAGAGGAGAGGAGAGGAGAGGAGAGGAGAGGAGAGGAGAGGAGGGGGAGGAGGGAGGGAGGGAGGGAGGGAGGGAGGGAGGGAGGGAGGGAGGGACGGTTTCACACAGTATTACATCTATTACACTACTTCTATATTTTGGAAAGCACTCAAATGGCACACTATTCCCTACATTCCTATAGGGCTCTGGTCAAAAGTAGTGCACTATTTAGGAAATAGGGTGTCATTTGGGACAGTACCTTGTTGTCTCTGAGGGTATACTTTGGTGTGCTACAGTATGATATAGGACTATCATATTCCCCTCCTAGTATACACCCCTCTCATCTGTCAACACTCGACTGATGTTGGACACGATTCCTCCTCTCATCAGTCAACACTAGTCTGTTGTTGGACAGGATTCCTTCTCTCATCAGTCAACACTACTCTGATGTTGGACAGGATTCCTCCTCTCATCAGTCAACACTACTCTGTTGTTGGACAGGATTCCTCCTCTCATCAGTCAACACTACTCTGTTGTTGGACAGGATTCCTCCTCTCATCAGTCAACACTACTCTGATGTTGGACAGGATTCCTCCTCTCATCAGTCAACACTACTCTGTTGTTGGACAGGATTCCTCCTCTCATCAGTCAACACTACTCTGTTGTTGGACAGGATTCCTCCTCTCATCAGTCAACACTACTCTGTTGTTGGACAGGATTCCTCCTCTCATCAGTCAACACTACTCTGATGTTGGACAGGATTCCTCCTCTCATCAGTCAACACTACTCTATTGTTGGACATGATTACCTCTGTCATCTGTCTTCAACAGTCATCAGTCAACACTACTGTGTTGTTGGACAGGATTCCTCCTCTCATCAGTCAACACTACTCTGTTGTTGGACATGATTACCTCTGTCATCTGTCTTCAACAGTCATCAGTCAACACTACTGTGTTGTTGGACAGGATTCCTCCTCTCATCTGTCAACACTACTGTGTTGTTGGACAGGATTCCTCCTCTCATCAGTCAACACTACTGTGTTGTTGGACAGGATTCCTCCTCTCATCAGTCAACACTACTGTGTTGTTGGACATGATTCCTCCTCTCATCAGTCAACACTACTGTGTTGTTGGACATGATTCCTCCTCTCATCAGTCAACACTACTGTGTTGTTGGACAGGATTTCTCCTCTCATCAGTCAACACTACTCTGATGTTGGACAGGATTCCTCCTCTCATCAGTCAACACTACTCTGTTGTTGGACATGATTACCTCTGTCATCTGTCTTCAACAGTCATCAGTCAACACTACTGTGTTGTTGGACAGGATTCCTCCTCTCATCTGTCAACACTACTGTGTTGTTGGACAGGATTCCTCCTCTCATCAGTCAACACTACTGTGTTGTTGTACATTTATTCAATCCTCTCATCAGTCAACACTATTTTCTGTATTGTTGGACAGTAGATTCCTCCTCTCATCAGTCAACACTATCTACGGTGTCCAGTTGAGCTTATTTTTTTCCTCAGTCATTCAGTCAACACTACTCTGTTGTTTACAGGATTCCTCCCTCATCAGTAAACACTCATCTGTAGTGTGCAGTACATATATTCCTCCTAATTGTATTTAACACTACTCAGTGTTGTTGGCCAGGATATATTTAAACCTCAGTAATTCAGTCAACACTACTCTGTTTTGGACATGATTACCTCTGTCATCTATTTTAGTCAGGTCAGGTCAACACTACTGTGTTGTTAACAGGATTCCTCCTCTCATCAGTCAACACTACTGTGTTGTTGGACAGGATTCCTCCTCTCATCAGTCAACACTACTGTGTTGTTGGACATGATTCCTCCTCTCATCAGTCAACACTACTGTGTTGTTGGACATGATTCCTCCTAGTCAACACCTGATGTTGGACAGGATTACTCCTCTCATCAGGTCAACACTACCTGATGTCTGGACAGGATTCCTCCTCTCATCAGTCCACTACTGCTGTTGTTGGCCCAGGTCTCCTCTCTAGCAGTCCACTACTCTAGGCCATGTTGGACAGGATTCCTCCAGGTCCAGGCTCAGTCAACACACTCTGCCCAGGTTGGCAGTACTGCTCATCAGGTCCAGGCTCTGATGTTGGACAGGATTCCTCCCTCATCAGTCAACAGGTCCAGGCTCTGATGTTGGACAGGGCCCAGGTCTGGCTACTCATCAGGTCCACTCTCTGATGTAGGCCAGGATTCCTCCTCTCATCAGTCAGCACTACTCTGATGTTGGACAGGATTCCTCCTCTCATCAGTCAACACTACTGTGTTGTTGGACAGGATTCCCCCATTACCACTAGTGTAATGTATTTATCTCATATCTCTACTTCTACCATTACCACTAGTATCATTTATTCAATGACACATTCAATTAGTTAAAACCCTATTTTAATAGGTATTGAATTCGTTTTTTAATTAAGTAGAATGCCCTGCATACTTCCTCTCTGTTAATTCACTGCATCATTACGGTGTCCAGTTGAGCTTATTTTTTTAACCTCAGTAATTGTAGTGTGCGCAGTACTCTATATATTTAAACCTCAGTAATTGTAGTGTGTACAGTACTCTATATATTTAAACCCAGCTAATTGTAGGTGTAAAGCAGTACTTTATATTATTTAAACCTCAGTCCATGTTAATGTGCCAGTACTCTAGGGGTATATTTAAACCTCAGTAATTGTAGTGTGTGGCAGTACTCTATATATTTAAACCTCAGTAATTGTAGTGTGTCCAGTACTCTATATATTTAAACCTCAGTAATTGTCAGTGTGTGCATGTACTCTATATATGTGAATCTGGTGAATTGTAGTGTGTTTTGGGTATATATTTAAACCTCAGTAATTGTGTGTGTGACAGTACTCTATATATTTTGGTCTAATTCCCTGGCAGATCTGGATCTTCTTTGGAAAATCATTATTTTAGTGTTTTGGGGTTTACTGCCAGGGCCCATGGTCTGGTGATGTACTGCTCTGAGCAGGTCCAGGCTCTGCTGTTAGGCCATGTGCTGTGGGGTTTACTAGGGCCCAGGTCTGGTAGTTTTGCTCTGAGCAGGTCCAGGCTCTGCTGTAGGCCATGTGCTGTGTTTTTGGGGTTTAAGAACCGGGCCCAGTATTATTCTGACATGTACTGCTCTAGCAGGTCCAGGCTCTGCTGAATAGGCCATGTGCTGTGGGGGTTTATGGCCAGGGCCCAGTTTCTGGCAGTGAATATGCTCAGCAGGTCCAGGCTCTGCTGAATATGGCCATGTGCTGTGGGGGTTGAATATGGCCCAGGTCTGACATGTTTGGTGTGAATATGGTCCAGGCTCTGCTGTTTTAGGAATATGGTGCTGTGATGGGTGTGAATATGGTCAGGGCCCAGGTCTGGTCAGTATGTTTGGTCTGAGCAGGTCCAGGCTCTGCTGTAGGCCATGTGCTGTGGGGTTGAATATGGCCCAGGTCTGACATGTTTTGGTCTGAGCAGGTCCAGGCTCTGCTGAATATGGCCATGTGCTGTGGGGGTTTACTGCCAGGGCCCAGGTCTGGTGAATATGGTCAGTCAGGTCCATGTTCTGCTGTAGGCCAGTGCTGTGATGTTTTGGTGTGAATATGGTCAGGGCCCAGGTGTGAATAGGCAGGTGTGATGTTTTGTGTGAATATGGCCAGGTGCTCTGGGTGACAGCAGGCATAGGTCATCTGCGAAGAGTAGGCATTTAACCTCTGAACTGTGGAGACTAACACCATAAGTTGAGGATTTTTCTAGAATAGTGGCCAATTCGTTGATGTAAATATTGAAGACTGCAGGGCTTTTGCATCCCTGGCGAAGGCTCCGCCCCCTGGTTAAAGAATGATGTTCTTTTCTTGCCAGTTTTGATGCTGCACATATTGGCAGTAGACATTGATTTAATTATGTAATGTTTTACCCCCTACACCACTTTCAATAACTTTGTAGAACAGTCCTGTATGCCAAACAGAAACAAATGATTTTTGGAAGTCGATAAAGCAAGAATACATTTTAGTATTATTTTGGTGGACATGTTAATCTATCAGGGTGTGTAGGGTGTAAATATGATCAGTCGTGTGATGTTTTGGTGTGAATATGGTCAGTCGTGTGATGTTTTGGTGTGAATATGGTCAGTCGTGTGATGTTTTGGTGTGAATATGGTCAGTCGTGTGATGTTTTGGTGTGAATATGGTCAGTCGTGTGATGTTTTGGTGTGAATATGGTCAGTCGTGTGATGTTTTGGTGTGAATATGGTCAGTCGTTTGATGTTTTGGTGTGAATATGGTCAGTCGTGTGATGTTTTGGTATTATTTTGGTGGACATGTTTATCTATCAGGGTGTAAATATGATCAGTTGTGCGATGTTTTGGTATAAATCCAATTTTACTTTAGACATTGTGCTTATTAAGGAAGTTAAGAACTCTTACATTTATGATACTACAGAAAACCTTCCCCAGGTTACTGTAATTGTTTGGGTCAAATTTGTCTCCGTTCTTAAAGATTGGGGTTATGAGTCCTTGATTCCAGATGTCAGGGAAATAACTTACACTCAGGATCAAATTAAAACAGCTTTAATATAGCATATTGACATTTTGCACTAGTGAATTTGAGCATCTGCATCTATCAGTATCCAACAGGATAACAGCTCTGTAACATAATTTAAATTTAAATGAAAATGGATGAACAAACTTTTGCTTAAGAAACGAATGTGTCTAAAACGACGGCTACTGCCCTGTTACTAGTCCCTGTTACTACTGCCCTGTTACTACTGCCCTGTTACTGCTGCCCTGTTACTGCTGCCCTGTTACTGCTGCCCTGTTACTGCTGCCCTGTTACTGCTGCCCTGTTACTACTGCCCTGTTACTACTGCCCTGTTACTAGTCCCTGTTACTACTGCCCTGTTACTGCTGCCCTGTTACTACTGCCCTGTTACTACTGCCCTGTTACTGCTGCCCTGTTACTACTGTTACTACTGCCCTGTTACTGCTGCCCTGTTACTACTGCCCTGTTACTACTGCCCTGTTACTACTGCCCTGTTACTACTGCCCTGTTACTGCTGCCCTGTTACTACTGCCCTGTTACTACTGCCCTGTTACTACTGCCCTGTTACTACTGCCCTGTTACTGCTGCCCTGTTACTACTGCCCTGTTACTACTGCCCTGTTACTACTGCCCTGTTACTGCTGCCCTGTTACTGCTGCCCTGTTACTACTGCCCTGTTACTACTGCCCTGTTACTACTGCCCTGTTACTGCTGCCCTGTTACTACTGCCCTGTTACTACTGCCCTGTTACTGCTGCCCTGTTACTACTGCCCTGTTACTACTGCCCTGTTACTACTGCCCTGTTACTACTGCCCTGTTACTACTGCCCTGTTACTGCTGCCCTGTTACTGCTGCCCTGTTACTACTGCCCTGTTACTACTGCCCTGTTACTACTGCCCTGTTACTACTGCCCTGTTACTGCTGCCCTGTTACTACTGCCCTGTTACTGCTGCCCTGTTACTGCTGCCCTGTTACTGCTGCCCTGTTACTACTGCCCTGTTACTGCTGCCCTGTTACTGCTGCCCTGTTACTACTGCCCTGTTACTACTGCTGCCCTGTTACTACTGCCCTGTTACTACTGCCCTGTTACTACTGCTGCCCTGTTACTACTGCCCTGTTACTGCTGCCCTGTTACTACTGCCCTGTTACTGCTGCCCTGTTACTACTGCCCTGTTACTACTGCCCTGTTACTACTGCTGCCCTGTTACTACTGCTGCCCTGTTACTACTGCCCTGTTACTACTGCCCTGTTACTACTGCTGCCCTGTTACTACTGCTGCCCTGTTACTACTGCCCTGTTACTGCTGCCCTGTTACTACTGCCCTGTTACTGCTGCCCTGTTACTACTGCCCTGTTACTACTGCTGCCCTGTTACTACTGCTGCCCTGTTACTACTGTTACTACTACTGCCCTGTTACTACTGCCCTGTTACTACTACTGCCCTGTTACTACTGCCCTGTTACTACTGCCCTGTTACTGCTGCCCTGTTACTACTGCCCTGTTACTGCTGCCCTGTTACTACTGCCCTGTTACTACTACTGCCCTGTTACTACTGCTGCCCTGTTACTACTGCCCTGTTACTACTGCCCTGTTACTACTGTTACTACTGCCCTGTTACTACTACTGAAAATGATTTGTTACTCTGTTTCAGACACATAGAGAACTGGACAGGACTGCAGACTCTGAGAGACGTGGACATGGAGCTGTACACTGGACTACAGAGGCTGTAAGTGTTGATACAACATGGCAGCGTCCCAAGTGGCACCCTATTCCCTATAAATTGCACTACTTTAGAGCCCTATGGCACCCTATTCACTATATAGTGCACTACTTTAGACCAGAGCCCTATGGAGCCCTATTCCCTATATAGTGCACTACTTTAGACCAGAGCCCTATGGAGCCCTATTCCCTATTTAGTGCACTACTTTAGACAAGAGCCCTATTCCCTATATAGTGCACTAATTTAGACAAGAGCCCTATTCCCTATATAGTGCACTACTTTAGACAAGAGCCCTATTCCCTATATAGTGCACTACTTTAGACCAGAGCCCTATGGCACCCTATATAGTGCACTACTTTACACCAGGGCCCTATGGCACCCTATATAGTGCACTACTTTAGACCAGAGCCCTATAGGACCCTATTCCCTATATTGTGCACTACTTTAGTTCAGAGCCCTATGGCACCCTGTCCCCTATATAATCCACTACTTTAGACCAGAGTCCTATAGGACCCTATTCCCTATATAGTGCACTACTTTAGACCAGAGACCTATAGGACCCTATTCCCTATATAGTGCACTACTTTAGACCAGAGCCCTATAGGACCCTATTCCCTATATTGTGCACTACTTTAGTTCAGAGCCCTATGGCACCCTGTCCCCTATATAATCCACTACTTTTGACTTTTGAAGTAGTGACCTATGTTTAGCAATACAGCCATAGGCAGCTGTCTAGAGAAAGGCTAAACTTTGGGAATATAGGCAGCTGTCTAAAGAAAGGCTAAGCTATGGGAATATAGGCAGCTGTCTAAAGAAAGGCTAAGCTATGGGAATATAGGCAGCTGTCTAAAGAAAGGCTAAGCTATGGGAATAGGCTAAGCTATGGGAATATAGGCAGCTGTCTAGCTATGGAATATAGGCAGAAAATAAGGCAGGCTAAGCTATGGGAATATAGGCAGCTGTCTCTAAGCTATGGGAATAAAGCTGTCTAAAAGGCTAAGCTATGGGAATATAGGCAGCTGTCTAAAGAAAGGCTAAGCTATGGGAATATAGGCAGCTGTCTAGAGAAAGGCTAAGCTATGGGAATATAGGCAGCTGTCTAGAGAAAGGCTAAGCTATGGGAATATAGGCAGCTGTCTAAAGAAAGGCTAAGCTAGGCAGCTATGAGAAAGGGGAATATAGGCAGCTGTTGAGAGAAAGGCTAAGCTATGGGAATATAGGCAGCTGTCTAAAGAAAGGCTAAGCTATGGGAATAT
>NC_088422.1:107684831-107715606 GCF_034236695.1 Oncorhynchus nerka
TCTCTCTGACCTGTAGTGATGGTTGTGTTGTTGTTGTCTCTCTGACCTGTAGTGATGGTTGTGTTGTTGTTGTCTCTCTGACCTGTAGTGATGGTTGTGTTGTTGTCGTCTCTCTGTAGTGATGGTTGTGTTGTTGTCGTCTCTCTGTAGTGATGGTTGTGTTGTTGTTGTCTCTCTGACCTGTAGTGATGGTTGTGTTGTTGTCTCTCTGACCTGTAGTGATGGTTGTGTTGTTGTTGTCTCTCTGACCTGTAGTGATGGTTGTGTTGTTGTTGTCTCTCTCCTGTAGTGATGGTTGTGTTGTTGTTGTCTCTCTGACCTGTAGTGATGGTTGTGTTGTTGTTGTCTCTCTGTAGTGATGGTTGTGTTGTTGTTGTCTCTCTGACCTGTAGTGATGGTTGTGTTGTTGTCTCTCTGACCTGTAGTGATGGTTGTGTTGTTGTTGTCTCTCTGACCTGTAGTGATGGTTGTGTTGTTGTTGTCTCTCTGTAGTGATGGTTGTGTTGTTGTTGTCTCTCTGACCTGTAGTGATGGTTGTGTTGTTGTTGTCTCTCTGTAGTGATGGTTGTGTTGTTGTCGTCTCTCTGTAGTGATGGTTGTGTTGTTGTCGTCTCTCTGTAGTGATGGTTGTGTTGTTGTCTCTCTGACCTGTAGTGATGGTTGTGTTGTTGTTGTCTCTCTGACCTGTAGTGATGGTTGTGTTGTTGTTGTCTCTCTGACCTGTAGTGATGGTTGTGTTGTTGTTGTCTCTCTGTAGTGATGGTTGTGTTGTTGTCGTCTCTGACCTGTAGTGATGGTTGTGTTGTTGTTGTCTCTCTGACCTGTAGTGATGGTTGTGTTGTTGTTGTCTCTGACCTGTAGTGATGGTTGTGTTGTTGTTGTCTCTCTGACCTGTAGTGATGGTTGTGTTGTTGTTGTCTCTCGTAGTGATGGTTGTGTTGTTGCTCTGTAGTGATGGTTGTGTTGTTGTTGTCTCTCTGACCTGTAGTGATGGTTGTGTTGTTGTCTCTCTGACCTGTAGTGATGGTTGTGTTGTTGTTGTCTCTCTGACCTGTAGTGATGGTTGTGTTGTTGTTGTCATCTCTCTGTAGTGATGGTTGTGTTGTTGTTGTCTCTCTGACCTGTAGTGATGGTTGTGTTGTTGTCGTCTCTCTGTAGTGATGGTTGTGTTGTTGTCGTCTCTCTGTAGTGATGGTTGTGTTGTTGTTGTCTCTCTGACCTGTAGTGATGGTTGTGTTGTTGTTGTCTCTCTGACCTGTAGTGATGGTTGTGTTGTTGTTGTCATCTCTCTGTAGTGATGGTTGTGTTGTTGTTGTCTCTCTGACCTGTAGTGATGGTTGTGTTGTTGTTGTCTCTCTGTAGTGATGGTTGTGTTGTTGTTGTGTCTCTGTAGTGATGGTTGTGTTGTTGTTGTCTCTCTGTAGTGATGGTTGTGTTGTTGTTGTCTCTCTGACCTGTAGTGATGGTTGTGTTGTTGTCTCTCTGACCTGTAGTGATGGTTGTGTTGTTGTTGTCTCTCTGTAGTGATGGTTGTGTTGTTGTTGTCTCTCTGTAGTGATGGTTGTGTTGTTGTTGTCTCTCTGACCTGTAGTGATGGTTGTGTTGTTGTTGTCTCTCTGACCTGTAGTGATGGTTGTGTTGTTGTTGTCTCTCTGACCTGTAGTGATGGTTGTGTTGTTGTTGTCTCTCTGTAGTGATGGTTGTGTTGTTGTTGTCTCTCTGACCTGTAGTGATGGTTGTGTTGTTGTTGTCTCTCTGTAGTGATGGTTGTGTTGTTGTCGTCTCTCTGTAGTGATGGTTGTGTTGTTGTTGTCTCTCTGTAGTGATGGTTGTGTTGTTGTCTCTCTGACCTGTAGTGATGGTTGTGTTGTTGTTGTCTCTCTGACCTGTAGTGATGGTTGTGTTGTTGTTGTCTCTCTGTAGTGATGGTTGTGTTGTTGTTGTCTCTCTGACCTGTAGTGATGGTTGTGTTGTTGTTGTCTCTGACCTGTAGTGATGGTTGTGTTGTTGTTGTCTCTCTGACCTGTAGTGATGGTTGTGTTGTTGTTGTCTCTCTGACCTGTAGTGATGGTTGTGTTGTTGTTGTCTCTCTGACCTGTAGTGATGGTTGTGTTGTTGTTGTCTCTCTGTAGTGATGGTTGTGTTGTTGTCTCTCTGACCTGTAGTGATGGTTGTGTTGTTGTTGTCTCTCTGACCTGTAGTGATGGTTGTGTTGTTGTCTCTCTGTAGTGATGGTTGTGTTGTTGTCTCTCTGACCTGTAGTGATGGTTGTGTTGTTGTTGTCTCTCTGTAGTGATGGTTGTGTTGTTGTTGTCTCTGACCTGTAGTGATGGTTGTGTTGTTGTTGTCTCTCTGACCTGTAGTGATGGTTGTGTTGTTGTTGTCTCTCTGACCTGTAGTGATGGTTGTGTTGTTGTTGTCTCTCTGTAGTGATGGTTGTGTTGTTGTTGTCTCTCTGACCTGTAGTGATGGTTGTGTTGTTGTTGTCTCTCTGACCTGTAGTGATGGTTGTGTTGTTGTTGTCTCTCTGACCTGTAGTGATGGTTGTGTTGTTGTTGTCTCTCTGTAGTGATGGTTGTGTTGTTGTTGTCTCTCTGACCTGTAGTGATGGTTGTGTTGTTGTTGTCTCTCTGTAGTGATGGTTGTGTTGTTGTTGTCTCTCTGACCTGTAGTGATGGTTGTGTTGTTGTTGTCTCTCTGACCTGTAGTGATGGTTGTGTTGTTGTTGTCTCTCTGACCTGTAGTGATGGTTGTGTTGTTGTCGTCTCTCTGTAGTGATGGTTGTGTTGTTGTCTCTCTGACCTGTAGTGATGGTTGTGTTGTTGTTGTTCTCTCTGACCTGTAGTGATGGTTGTGTTGTTGTCGTCTCTCTGTAGTGATGGTTGTGTTGTTGTCGTCTCTCTGTAGTGATGGTTGTGTTGTTGTTGTCTCTCTGACCTGTAGTGATGGTTGTGTTGTTGTTGTCTCTCTGACCTGTAGTGATGGTTGTGTTGTTGTCTCTCTGACCTGTAGTGATGGTTGTGTTGTTGTTGTCTCTCTGACCCGTAGTGATGGTTGTGTTGTTGTCGTCTCTCTGTAGTGATGGTTGTGTTGTTGTCTCTCTGACCTGTAGTGATGGTTGTGTTGTTGTTGTTGTCTCTCTGACCTGTAGTGATGGTTGTGTTGTTGTCGTCTCTCTGTAGTGATGGTTGTGTTGTTGTCGTCTCTCTGTAGTGATGGTTGTGTTGTTGTTGTCTCTCTGACCTGTAGTGATGGTTGTGTTGTTGTCTCTCTGACCTGTAGTGATGGTTGTGTTGTTGTTGTCTCTCTGTAGTGATGGTTGTGTTGTTGTTGTCTCTCTGACCTGTAGTGATGGTTGTGTTGTTGTTGTCTCTCTGACCTGTAGTGATGGTTGTGTTGTTGTTGTCTCTCTGACCTGTAGTGATGGTTGTGTTGTTGTCTCTCTGACCTGTAGTGATGGTTGTGTTGTTGTTGTCTCTCTACTGACCCGTAGTGATGGTTGTGTTGTTGTCGTCTCTCTGTAGTGATGGTTGTGTTGTTGTCTCTGACCTGTAGTGATGGTTGTGTTGTTTATTTGTCTCTCTGACCTGTAGTGATGGTTGTGTTGTTGTCGTCTCTCTGTAGTGTGATGGTTGTGTTGTTGTTGTCTCTCTGACCTGTAGTGATGGTTGTGTTGTTGTCTCTCTGACCTGTAGTGATGGTTGTGTTGTTGTTGTCCTCTGTAGTGATCAGTTGTGTTGTTGTTGTCTCTCTGACCTGTAGTGATGGTTGTGTTGTTGTTGTCTCTCTCTGTGATGGTTATGTGTTGTTGTCGCCTGTAGTGATGGTTGTGTTGTTGTTGTCTCTCTGACCTGTAGTGATGGTTGTAAGAGCAGCGGCCTCTGACCGTAGTGATGGTTTTTGTTGTCTCTGATCTGTAGTCTCTCTGACCCGTGAGATGGTGATGGTCGCCTCTCTGTGTGATGGTTGTTGTTGTCTCTCTGACCTGTGGTGATGGTTGTGTTGTTGTTGTCTCTGACCTGTAGTGATGGTTGTGTTGTTGTTGTCTCTGTAGTGATGGTTTGTTGTTTGTTGTCTCTCTGACCTGTAGTGATGGTTTTTGTTGTTGTTGATGGTTGTGTTGTTGTCTCTGTAGTGATGGTTGTGTTGTTGTCTGACCTGTAGTGATGGTTGGTTGTTGTGTTGTTGATGTCTCTCTCTGACCTGTAGTGATGGTTGTGTTGTTGTCTCTCTGTAGTGATGGTTTGTTGCGTTGTCTCTCTGTTGTGTTGTGTTGTTGTCTGTCTGACCTGTAGTGATGGTTGTGTTGTTTCTGTTGTCTCTCTGACCTGTAGTGATGGTTGTGTTGTTGTTGTCTCTCTGACCTGTAGTGATGGTTGTGTTGTTGTTGTCTCTCTGACCTGTAGTGATGGTTGTGTTGTTGTTGTCTCTCTGTAGTGATGGTTGTGTTGTTGTCTCTCTGACCTGTAGTGATGGTTATGTTGTTGTTGTCTCTCTGACCTGTAGTGATGGTTGTGTTGTTGTTGTCTCTCTGTAGTGATGGTTGTGTTGTTGTTGTCTCTCTGACCTGTAGTGATGGTTGTGTTGTTGTCTCTGTAGTGATGGCTTGTTGTTGTCGTCTCTCTGTAGTGATGGTTGTGTTGTTGTTGTCTCTGTGTAGTGATGGTTGTGTTGTTGTCTCTGACCTGTAGTGATGGTTGTGTTGTTGTTGTCTCTCTGACCTGTAGTGATGGTCGTGTTGTTGTTGTCTCTCTGACCTGTAGTGATGGTTGTGTTGTTGTTGTCTCTCTGTAGTGATGGTTGTGTTGTTGTTGTCTCTCTGACCTGTAGTGATGGTTGTGTTGTTGTTGTCTCTCTGACCTGTAGTGATGGTTGTGTTGTTGTCTCTCTGACCTGTAGTGATGGTTGTGTTGTTGTTGTCTCTCTGTAGTGATGGTTGTGTTGTTGTCTCTGACTTGTAGTGATGGTTGTGTTGTTGTTGTCTCTCTGACCTGTAGTGATGGTTGTCGTCTCTCTGTTGATGGTGTCTCTCTGACCTGTAGTGATGGTCTCTCTGTAGTGATGGTTGTGTTGTTGTTGTCTCTGACCTGTAGTGATGTATTGTGGTTGTTGTCTCTCTGACCTGTAGTGATGGTCGTGTTGTTGTTGTCTCTCTGTAGTGATGGTTGTGTTGTTGTTCTCTGACTCAGTGATGGTTGTGTTGTTGTCTCTCTGACCTGTAGTGATGGTCGTGTTGTTGTTGTCTCTCTGTAGTGATGGTTGTGTTGTTGTCGTCTCTCTGACCTGTAGTGATGGTTGTGTTGTTGTTGTCTCTCTGTAGTGATGGTTGTGTTGTTGTTGTCTCTCTGACCTGTAGTGATGGTTGTGTTGTCTCTGGGGTGATGGTTGTGTTGTTGTCGCTCTCTCTGCAGTGACGCTTGTGTTGTCGTCTCCTCAGGGTCTCTTGAGGTGGTGTTCATCAGGATGTGTCGTGCCTTTGACTCTCAGAACAGCACCGTCTACTTCGATGGGAAGTACGCTGGGACCGACGTCTTCAAAGCATTAGGTGAGTCAGAGTACAACCCAGCGAATCACGTTCATCCCCTTTCAAAGCATTAGGTGAGTCAGAATACAACCCAGCGAATCACGTTCATCCCCTTTCAAAGCATTAGGTGAGTCAGAATACAACCCAGCGAATCACGTTCATCCCCTTTCAAAGCGTTAGGTGAGTCAGAATACAACCCAGCGAATCACGTTCATCCCCTTTCAAAGCATTAGGTGAGTCAGAATACAACCCAGCGAATCATGTTCATCCCCTTTCAAAGCATTAGGTGAGTCAGAATACAACCCAGCGAATCACGTTCATCCCCTTTCAAAGCGTTAGGTGAGTCAGAATACAACCCAGCGAATCACGTTCATCCCCTTTCAAAGCGTTAGGTACGTCAGAATACAACCCAGCGAATCACGTTCATCCCCTTTCAAAGCGTTAGGTGAGTCAGAATACAACCCAGCGAATCACGTTCATCCCCTTTCAAAGCGTTAGGTGAGTCAGAATACAACCCAGCGAATCACGTTCATCCTTTCAAAGCGTTAGGTAGTCAGAATACAACCCAGCGAATCACGTTCATCCCTTTCAAAGCATTAGGTACATCAGAATACAACCCAGCGAATCACGTTCATCCCCTTTCAAAGCATTAGGTACATCAGAATACAACCCAGCGAATCACGTTCATCCCCTTTCAAAGCGTTAGGTGAGTCAGAATACAACCCAGCGAATCACGTTCATCCCCTTTCAAAGCATTAGGTGATCAGAATACAACCCAGCGAATCATGTTCATCCCTTTCAAAGCATTAGGTGAGTCAGAATACAACCCAGCGAATCACGTTCATCCCCTTTCAAAGCGTTAGTGAGTCAGAATACAACCCAGCGAATCACGTTCTCATCCCTTTCAAAGCATTAGGTTCGTCAGAATACAACCCAGCGAATCACGCTCATCCCCTTTCAAAGCATTAGGTACATCAGAATACAACCCAGCGAATCACGTTCATCCCCTTTCAAAGCGTTAGGTGAGTCAGAATACAACCCAGCGAATCACGTCATCCCCTTTCAAAGCATTAGGTGAGTCAGAATACAACCCAGCGAATCACGTTCTTCCCCTTTCAAAGCGTTAGGTGAGTCAGAATACAACCCAGCGAATCACGTCATCCCCTTTCAAAGCGTTAGGTGAGTCAGAATACAACCCAGCAAATCACGTTCATCCCCTTTCAAAGCGTTAGGTGAGTCAGAATACAACCCAGCGAATCACGTTCATCCCTTTCAAAGCATTAGGTACGTCAGAATACAACCCAGCGAATCACGTTCATCCCCTTTCAAAGCGCTAGTGAGTCAGAATACAACCCAGCTAATCACGTTCATCCCTTTCAAAGCATTAGGTGAGTCAGAATACAACCCAGCAAATCATGTTCATCCCCTTTCAAAGCATTAGGTGAGTCAGAATACAACCCAGCGAATCACGTTCATCCCCTTTCAAAGCGTTAGGTGAGTCAGAATACAACCCAGCGAATCACGTTCATCCCCTTTCAAAGCATTAGGTTCGTCAGAATACAACCCAGCTAATCACGTTCATCCCCTTTCAAAGCATTAGGTGACATCAGAATACAACCCAGCGAATCACGTTCATCCCCTTTCAAAGCGTTAGGTGAGTCAGAATACAACCCAGCGAATCACGTTCATCCCCTTTCAAAGCGTTAGGTGAGTCAGAATACAACCCAGCGAATCACGTTCTTCCCCTTTCAAAGCGTTAGGTGAGTCAGAATACAACCCAGCGAATCACGTTCATCCCCTTTCAAAGCGTTAGGTGAGTCAGAATACAACCCAGCGAATCACGTTCATCCCCTTTCAAAGCGTTAGGTGAGTCAGAATACAACCCAGCGAATCACGTTCATCCCCTTTCAAAGCATTAGGTACGTCAGAATACAACCCAGCGAATCACGTTCATCCCCTTTCAAAGCGTTAGGTGAGTCAGAATACAACCCAGCGAATCACGTTCATCCCCTTTCAAAGCATTAGGTGAGTCAGAATACAACCCAGCGAATCACGTTCATCCCCTTTCAAAGCGTTAGGTGAGTCAGAATACAACCCAGCGAATCACGTTCATCCCCTTTCAAAGCGTTAGGTACATCAGAATACAACCCAGCGAATCACGTTCATCCCCTTTCAAAGCATTAGGTGAGTCAGAATACAACCCAGCGAATCATGTTCATCCCCTTTCAAAGCATTAGGTGAGTCAGAATACAACCCAGCGAATCACGTTCATCCCCTTTCAAAGCGTTAGGTGAGTCAGAATACAACCCAGCGAATCACGTTCATCCCCTTTCAAAGCATTAGGTTCGTCAGAATACAACCCAGCGAATCACGTTCATCCCCTTTCAAAGCATTAGGTACATCAGAATACAACCCAGCGAATCACGTTCATCCCCTTTCAAAGCGTTAGGTGAGTCAGAATACAACCCAGCGAATCACGTTCATCCCCTTTCAAAGCGTTAGGTGAGTCAGAATACAACCCAGCGAATCACGTTCTTCCCCTTTCAAAGCGTTAGGTGAGTCAGAATACAACCCAGCGAATCACGTTCATCCCCTTTCAAAGCGTTAGGTGAGTCAGAATACAACCCAGCGAATCAATTTCATCCCCTTTCAAAGCGTTAGGTGAGTCAGAATACAACCCAGCGAATCACGTTCATCCCTTTCAAAGCATTAGGTACGTCAGAATACAACCAGCAAATCACGTTCATCCCCTTTCAAAGCGTTAGGTGAGTAAGAATACAACCCAGCGAATCACGTTCATCCCCCTTTCAAAGCATTAGGTGAGTCAGAATACAACCCAGCGAATCACGTTCATCCCTTTCAAAGCGTTAGGTGAGTCAGAATACAACCCAGCCACGTTCATCCCCTTTCAAAGCGTTAGGTACATCAGAATACAACCCAGCGAATCACGTTCATCCCCTTTCAAAGCGTTAGGTGAGTCAGAATACAACCCAGCGAATCACGTTCATCCCCTTTCAAAGCATTAGGTGAGTCAGAATACAACCCAGCGAATCACGTTCATCCCCTTTCAAAGCATTAGGTACATCAGAATACAAAGCCCAGCGAATCACGTTCATCCCCTTTCAAAGCGTTAGGTACGTCAGAATACAACCCAGCGAATCACGTTCATCCCTTTCAAAGCATTAGGTGAGTCAGAATACAACCCAGCGAATCACGTTCATCCCCTTTCAAAGCATTAGGTGAGTCAGAATACAACCTGGAATCACGTTCATCCCCTTTCAAAGCGTTAGGTGAGTCAGAATACAACCCAGCGAATCACGTTCATCCCCTTTCAAAGCATTAGGTACATCAGAATACAACCCAGCGAATCACGTTCATCCCCTTTCAAAGCGTTAGGTGAGTCAGAATACAACCCAGCGAATCACGTTCATCCCCTTTCAAAGCGTTAGGTGAGTCAGAATACAACCCAGCGAATCACGTTCTTCCCCTTTCAAAGCGTTAGATGAGTCAGAATACAACCCAGCGAATCACGTTCATCCCCTTTCAAAGCGTTAGGTGAGTCAGAATACAACCCAGCGAATCACGTTCATCCCCTTTCAAAGCGTTAGGTGAGTCAGAATACAACCCAGCGAATCACGTTCATCCCCTTTCAAAGCATTAGGTACGTCAGAATACAACCCAGCGAATCACGTTCATCCCCTTTCAAAGCGTTAGGTGAGTAAGAATACAACCCAGCGAATCACGTTCATCCCCTTTCAAAGCATTAGGTGAGTCAGAATACAACCCAGCGAATCACGTTCATCCCCTTTCAAAGCGTTAGGTGAGTCAGAATACAACCCAGCGAATCACGTTCATCCCCTTTCAAAGCGTTAGGTACATCAGAATACAACCCAGCGAATCACGTTCATCCCCTTTCAAAGCGTTAGGTGAGTCAGAATACAACCCAGCGAATCACGTTCATCCCCTTTCAAAGCATTAGGTACGTCAGAATACAACCCAGCGAATCACGTTCATCCCCTTTCAAAGCATTAGGTACGTCAGAATACAACCCAGCGAATCACGTTCATCCCCTTTCAAAGCATTAGGTACATCAGAATACAACCCAGCGAATCACGTTCATCCCCTTTCAAAGCGTTAGGTACGTCAGAATACAACCCAGCGAATCACGTTCATCCCCTTTCAAAGCATTAGGTGAGTCAGAATACAACCCAGCGAATCATGTCCATCCCCTTTCAAAGCATTAGGTGAGTCAGAATACAACCCAGCGAATCACGTTCATCCCCTTTCAAAGCGTTAGGTGAGTCAGAATACAACCCAGCGAATCACGTTCATCCCCTTTCAAAGCATTAGGTACGTCAGAATACAACCCAGCGAATCACGTTCATCCCCTTTCAAAGCATTAGGTACATCAGAATACAACCCAGCGAATCACGTTCATCCCCTTTCAAAGCGTTAGGTGAGTCAGAATACAACCCAGCGAATCACGTTCATCCCCTTTCAAAGCATTAGGTACGACAGAATAAAACCCAGCGAATCACGTTCATCCCCTTTCAAAGCGTTAGGTACGTCAGAATACAACCCAGCGAATCACGTTCATCCCCTTTCAAAGCGTTAGGTGAGTCAGAATACAACCCAGCGAATCACGTTCATCCCCTTTCAAAGCATTAGGTACGACAGAATACAACCCAGCGAATCACGTTCATCCCCTTTCAAAGCATTAGGTACGTCTGACGACTGACTGAATGGCTGGGCCACTAGGATATGGACTGGACTGACTGAACTCCAAAGCAATGCATGTCAGGTGACGTCTGTTCAGATCCTGATGTCCTGCTCTGTGTCCTGTGTTGTTGTGATATTTGACACATAACTACTCCTGTCTCTCTCTGTGTGTCTGACAGACTGTGTTGTTCTGATCCACATAACTTCTCCTCTCTCTCTGTGTGTCTGACAGGTTGTGACGATCTGATTCGCTTAGTCTTTGAGTTTGGGAAGAGTATGTCTGTCATCCATCTCTCTGAGGAGGAGATCGCTCTCTTCTCCGCGTACGTCCTGATGTCTGCAGGTAGGCACGATGCTGTCACGTTCACGACGCAACGTTGAGAGCACATATCTTCTACAATCACATAACACACACACACACACAGCTATTCCCCCTTGTGGCAGTCCGAGAGCATCTCTGGGTGTTATTATTTATACAACGTTGCGGCACATATCTTCTACAATCACATAACACACACACACAGCTATTCCCCCTTGTGGCAGTCCGAGAGCATCTCTGGGTGTTATTATTTATACAACGTTGCGAGCACATATCTTCTACAATCACATAACACACACAGCTATTCCCCCTTGTGGCAGTCCGAGAGCATCTCTGGGTGTTATTATTTACACAACGTTGCGAGCACATATCTTCTACAATCACATAACACACACACACAGCTATTCCCCCTTGTGGCAGTCCGAGAGCATCTCTGGGTGTTATTATTTATACAACGTTGCGAGCACATATCTTCTACAATCACATAACACACACACACAGCTATTCCCCCTTGTGGCAGTCCGAGAGCATCTCTGGGTATTATTATTTACACAACGTTGAGAGCACATATCTTCTACAATCACATAACACACACACACACAGCTATTCCCCCTTGTGGCAGTCCGAGAGCATCTCTGGGTGTTATTATTTACACAACGTTGCGAGCACATATCTTCTACAATCACATAACACACACACACAGCTATTCCCCCTTGTGGCAGTCCGAGAGCATCTCTGTGTGTTATTATGTGGCAGCCCGAGAGCATCTCTGGGTGTTATTATGTGGCAGTCCGAGAGCATCTCTGGGTGTTATTATGTGGCAGTCCGAGAGCATCTCTGGGTGTTATTATGTGGCAGTCCGAGAGCATCTCTGGGTGTTATTATGTGGCAGCCCGAGAGCATCTCTGGGTGTTATTATTTATACAACGTTGCATCGTTTAACTAATGGTGCGTGTAGATCGGACGTGGCTTCAGGAGAAGGTGAAGGTAGAGAAGCTACAACAGAAGATCCAGCTGGCTCTCCAACATGTCCTTCAGAAGAACGGCAGAGAGGACGTGGTTCTCACTAAGGTATTGTTTTGTTATTTATTTATTTTATTTCACCTTTATTTAACCGGGTAGGCTAGTTGAGAACAAGTTCTCATTTACAATTGTGACCTGGCCAAGATAAAGCAAAGTAGTTCGACAGATACAACGACACAGAGTTACACATGGAGTAAAACAAACATACAGTCAATAATACAGTATAAACAAGTGTGTATACGATGTGAGCAAATGAGGTGAGATAAGGGAGGTAAAGGCAAAAAAGGCCATGGTGGCAAAGTAAATACAATATAGCAAGTAAAACACTGGAATGGTAGATTTGCAGTGGAAGAATGTGCAAAGTAGAGATAAAAATGGGGTGCAAAGGAGCAAAATAAACACACACCCACACGTACATACAATATATGCTATACACCAGGATTGGGATCAATTTCCTTTTCAATTCCAGTCAATTTAGAAAGTAAACCTAATTCCAATTCCACATTTTCCTAATTGAAGAGAATTGGACATTCCCTTTCTGAAATGTCAATGAAATTGAGCCCAACTCTGCTTTACAGGGTAGACTAGTTGTTAGTGCATTGGACTAGTAACCAGCAGGTAGCCTAGTGGTTAGAGTGTTGGACTAGTAACCAGCAGGTAGCCTAGTGGTTAGAGTGTTGGACTAGTAACCAGCAGGTAGCCTAGTGGTTAGAGTGTTGGGACAGTAATCAGCAGGTGGTCTAGTGGTTAGAGCGTTGGACTAGTAACCAGCAGGTAGCCTAGTGGTTAGAGTGTTGGGCCAATAACCAGCAGGTAGCCTAGTGGTTAGAGTGTTGGACTAGTAACCAGCAGGTAGCCTAGTGGTTAGAGCGTTGGACTAGTAACCAGCAGGTAGCCTAGTGGTTAGAGTGTTGGACTAGTAACCAGCAGGTAGCCTAGTGGTTAGAGTGTTGGGACAGTAATCAGCAGGTAGTCTAGTGGTTAGAGCGTTGGACTAGTAACCAGCAGGTAGCCTAGTGGTTAGAGTGTTGGACTAGTAACCAGCAGGTAGCCTAGTGGTTAGAGTGTTGGGACAGTAATCAGCAGGTAGTCTAGTGGTTAGAGCGTTGGACTAGTAACCAGCAGGTAGCCTAGTGGTTAGAGTGTTGGACTAGTAACCAGCAGGTAGCCTAGTGGTTAGAGCGTTGGACTAGTAACCAGCAGGTAGCCTAGTGGTTGGACCAGTAACCAGCAGGTAGCCTAGTGGTTAGAGTGTTGGACTAGTAAGCAGCAGGTAGCCTAGTGGTTAGAGCGTTGGACCAGTAACCAGCAGGTAGCCTAGTGGTTAGAGCGTTGGACTAGTAACCAGCAGGTAGCCTAGTGGTTAGAGCGTTGGACTAGTAACCAGCAGGTAGCCTAGTGGTTAGAGCGTTGGACTAGTAACCAGCAGGTAGACTAGTGGTTAGAGTGTTGGGCCAGTAACCAGCAGGGTAGCCTAGTGGTTAGAGAGTTGGACTAGTAACCAGCAGCACTGTGATGTAACATCTAGACCTACGCTAACTCACTGTGACCAGGCTAGTAAAGTATAGATCAGGGACCAGGCTAGTAAAGTCTAGATCTGGGGCGGCAGGGTAGCCTAGTGGTTAGAGTGTTGGACCAGTAACCAGCAGGTAGACTAGAGGTTAGAGCGTTGGACTAGTAACTGAAAGGTTGCAAGTTCGAATCCCCGAGCTGACAAGGTTGTTCTGCCCCTGAACAAGCAGTTAACCCACTGTTCCTAGGCCGTCATTGAAAATAAGAATCTAATAAAGTTAAAATACATTTGTAAAAACAATGAATCTTTGTTTGTATGGACTGTGTTCATGCATTGTCTAAATGGTAGTGCTCTTGGTAGACTCTACTTGATCTCGTGTTGAACTGAACAGGCCTTGGGTTTCACAGCAGGATTTCAGTTCCATCACCACTATAACATAAGCATCATTCCTGATGAAACGCACTCAGACAGTGTCCTGGTCTCAGGGAAATGTGAAAGTCCTGTCTGTCTGTCAGAATGTGACCAAGTGGTCCTGAATCTCAATAACCTCACTCTCTCTGTCTCTCTCTCTCTCTTTCTCTCTAAAATCACTATTTTAGTATTTTGGGGTTTACTGCCAGGTCCCAGGTCTGGCAGTACTGCTCTAGCAGGTCCAGGCTCTGCTGTAGGCCATGTGCTGTGGGTGACAGCAGGCATAAGTCATCTGCGAAGAGTAGGCATTTAACCTCTGAATTGTGGAGACTAACACCAGGGGCTGAGGATTTTTCTAGAATAGTGGCCAATTCGTTGATGTAATTATTGAAGAGTGCAGGGCTCAGATTGCAACCCTGGCGAAGGCCCCGCAAAATTCTGTTATTTTCTTGCCAATTTTAATGCTGCACGTATTGTATACATTGATTTAATTATGTCATATGTTTTACCCCCTACACCACTTTTCAAACTTTGTAGAACAGTCCTGTCTGCCAAATAGAATCAACTGCTTTATTGGAAGTCGATAAAGCAAGCGTATATTTTGGTATTATTTTGGTGGACATGTTTATCTATCAGGGTGTGTAGGGTGTAAATATGATCAGTTGTGCGATGTTTTGGTATAAATCCAATTTGGCTTTTACTCGAGACATTGTGCTTATTAACTTCATTGGGATAGTTGGCAGTATTTTCACGTCCGGATGAAAAGTGTGTCCAAAGTAAACTGCCTGCTACTCAGGCCTAGAAACTAAGATATGCATATTATTAGGAGATTTGGATAGAAAACACTCTGAAGTTTCTAAAACTGTTTGAAAGATGTCTGTGAGTATAACAGAACTTATTTGGCAGGCGAAACCCCAAGGACAAAGCATTCCAATTTTCTGTCATTTCAATCTTCCTCTTTTCTTTTTTTTGAGGTCACTCTCTTTTCATTGATTTCTAAGCGGCTTCCACTGGATGTCAACAGTCTTTAGAAATTGGTTGAAGTTTTCCCTTTGAGAAAAGGAGAAGTAGTTAGAGGGAAGTGTACTCTTTGTTAGAGGCGCGTGACCTGAAAAGCACGCTCCCCTTTATTTTCCTCCGGTATGGAACACAGTTCATCACGTCTTAAATTATATCGATTATTTACGATAAAAAAATACCTTAAGTTGTTTGAAATGTTTGGACAAAGATTTCAGGTAACTTTTGAGATATTTTGTAGTCATGTCGCGCGCGTGTTGGAACCGGTGTTTTTCTGAATCAAACAGCGCCAAATAAATGGACATTTTGGATAAAAATTGACGAAAATTAATCGAACAAAAGGACCATTTGTGATGTTTATGGGACATATTGGAGTGCCAACAGAGGAAGATCATCAAAGGTAAGGCATGAAACATATCTTTATTTCTGCGATTTGTGTCGCGCCTGGCGGGTTGAAATATGATTGTCTGTGTTTGTTTGCTGGGGTGCCGTACTCAGATAATAGCATGGTATGCTTTCGCCGTAAAGCCTTTTTGAACTCTGACATGTTGGCTGGATTCACAATAAGTGTAGCTTTAATTTGGTGTATTGCATGTGTGATTTCTTGAAAGTTACATTTTTATAGTAATTTATTTGAATTTGGCGCTCTGCATTTTCATTGGATGAGGTGCCACCGTCCCACCTGTCCCAGAGAAGGAAGTTTAGAACTCTTACATTTATAATACTACAGAAAACCTTCCCCAGGTTACTGTTCCCCACAAATGCCTCTGTAATTGTTAGGGTCAAATTTGTCTCTGTTTTTAAAGATTGGGGTTATGAGTCCTTGATTCCAGATGTCAGGGAAATAACCTACACTCACGATCAAATTAAACAGTTTTAATAGAGCATATTGAAATTTTGCACTAGTGAGTTTGAGCATCTCATTTAGGATGCCATCAGGTCCGCATGCTTTTTCAAATTTGAGAGCTTGAAGTTTCTTATAGAGCTCCTGGTCAGTAATTGGGGAGTCCAGTTGATTTTGATTGTCCTTAATAGCTTTTTTCTAATCCATTCTCTCTCTGTCTGTCTGTCTGTCTGTCTGTCTGTCTGTCTGTCTGTCTGTCTGTCTGTCTGTCTGTCTGTCTGTCTGTCTGTGTCTCTCTCTCTCTCTCTCCCCCTCTCTCTCTCTCTCTCTCTCTCTCTCTCTCTGTCTCTCTCTGTCTGTCTCTCTCTGTCTCTCTGTCTCTGTCTCTCTGTCTCTCTGTCTCTCTGTCTCTCTCTCTCCCTCTCTCTCTGTCTCTCTCTGTCTCTCTGTCTCTCTGTCTCTCTCTCTCCCTCTCTCTCTGTCTCTCTCTGTCTCTCTGTCTCTGTCTCTCTGTCTCTCTGTCTCTCTCTCTCTCCAGTTGATATGCAAAGTGTCGACCCTGCGGGCGTTAGTCAGCCGGCACACAGAGAAGCTGACGGCCTTCAAAGCAACCTACCCAGACGTTGTCCAAGCCCACTTCCCTCCACTATACAGGGAGCTGTTTGGCTCAGACTTTGAACAGGTCTCCATGTCCATAGACGGCTAGCCGAAGACCCCGTCGGTGACCTACCGTACTGTATCTGCCCTGTACTGTAGTTTACGTCATGGAGCCAGTGTTGATCTTTGGGAGACAGAGAGACACGTTGAATGAGAGACACTCAGACAGTGCCTTGGTCCTGGCTCTAACTTGCTCTTACCTGGACAGACACCCAACATTTCTCTGTTCATGTTCGTCTGTCTTCTCCTCTGTGTCCTCCTGGATCATGAGTTGGTTGGGAGGTTTCTGGGAGGAAAAAAAAACATTCAAGCACTTAGAAAACCAACAGCCTTTCCTCTCACAACAACAAACCTATTGGGATGGGGAGAGGATTTAGTCACAACCCTTACCTATGGACAACGGTGTGATGGAGAGAGGATTTAGTCACAACATTTACCTGTGGACAACGGTGTGATGGGGAGAGGATTTAGTCACAACCCTTACCTATGGACAACGGTGTGATGGAGAGAGGATTTAGTCACAACATTTACCTGTGGACAACGGTGTGATGGGGAGAGGATTTAGTCACAACACTTACCTATGGACAACGGTGTGATGGGGAGAGGATTTAGTCACAACACTTACCTGTGGACAACGGTGTGATGGGGAGAGGATTTAGTCACAACACTTACCTGTGGACGACGGTGTGATGGAGAGAGGATTTAGTCACAACACCTACCTGTGGACAACGGTGTGATGGAGAGAGGATTTAGTCACAACACTTACCCATGGACAACGGTGTGATGGGGAGGTGGTGTGGAGTACTGCACCCCTTCGGGTTAACATTACCTTCAAAGCCATCTGCTATTCAACCTTCACAACAGGAAGAGGAAGTCACAAAAACAATAACTGTCTGTACCTAAGTGCACCCTATTCCTACGCAGTGGACTACTTGGAAGGGATCTGGTTAAAAGTGGCCCCTATGTAGGAGGGTGCCTTTAGATCAAGGTGTCCCATTCACCTCTTTCCGATGTCCTACAGGGTGTTACCATGCTCATAATAAGTACATACTATATTGAGAAATTAATCAATGTTTTACAATCTATTTGTGTTGTAGCTTGTATCTCTCCCATTTGTTCCAACCCACTTTTACTGACACCAGTTAATGAATGAATCGAGGATTGTCACACCTGTCTCTGAGTAATGAATGGTGTATCACACCTGTGTCTGAGTTAATGAATGAATAGTGTATTGTCCACACCTGTGTCTGAGTTAATGAATGAATAGTGTATTGTCCACACCTGTGTCTGAGTTAATGAATGAATAGTGTATTGTCCACACCTGTGTCTGAGTTAATGAATGAATAGTGTATCTCCACACCTGTGTCTGAGTTAATGAATGGTGTATCGTCCACACCTGTGTCTGAGTTAATGAATGAATAGTGTATTGTCCACACCTGTGTCTGAGTTAATGAATGAATAGGGTGCACACCTGTGTCTGAGTTAAAATGAATAGTGTCCCATCCACACCTGTGTCTGAGTTAATGAATGAATAGTGTATTGTCCACACCTGTGTCTGAGTTAATGAATGAATAGTGTATTGTCCACACCTGTGTCTGAGTTAATGAATGAATAGTGTGTATTGTCCACACCTGTGTCTGAGTTAATGAATGAATAGTTACACCTGTGTCTGAGTTAATGAATGAATAGTGTATTGTCCAACCTGTGTCTGAGTTAATGAATGAATAGTGTATTGTCCACACCTGTGTCTGAGTTAATGAATGAATAGTGTATCGTCCACACCTGTGTCTGAGTTAATGAATGAATAGTGTATTGTCCACACCTGTCTCTGAGTTAATGAATGAATAGTGTATTGTCCACACCTGTGTCTGAGTTAATGAATGAATAGTGTATTGTCCACACCTGTGTCTGAGTTAATGAATGAATAGTGTATTGTCCACACCTGTGTCTGAGTTAATGAATGAATAGTGTATTGTCCACACTGTCTCTGAGTTAATGAATGAATAGTGTATCGTCCACACCTGTGTCTGAGTTAATGAATGAATAGTGTATTGTCCACACCTGTCTCTGAGTTAATGAATGAATAGTGTATTGTCCACACCTGTGTCTGAGTTAATGAATGAATAGTGTATTGTCCACACCTGTGTCTGAGTTAATGAATGAATAGTGTATCGTCCACACCTGTGTCTGAGTTAATGAATGAATAGTGTATTGTCCACACCTGTCTCTGAGTTAATGAATGAATAGTGTATTGTCCACACCTGTGTCTGAGTTAATGAATGAATAGTGTATTGTCCACACCTGTGTCTGAGTTAATGAATGAATAGTGTATTGTCCACACCTGTGTCTGAGTTAATGAATGAATAGTGTATTGTCCACACCTGTGTCTGAGTTAATGAATGAATAGTGTATTGTCCACACCTGTGTCTGAGTTAATGAATGAATAGTGTATTGTCCACACCTGTCTCTGAGTTAATGAATGAATAGTGTATTGTCCACACCTGTGTCTGAGTTAATGAATGAATAGTGTATTGTCCACACCTGTGTCTGAGTTAATGAATGAATAGTGTATTGTCCACACCTGTGTCTGTTAATGAATGAATAGTGTATTGTCCACACCTGTTAATGTCTGAGTTAATGAATGAATAGTGTATTGTCCACACCTGTGTCTGAGTTAATGAATGAATAGTGTATTGTCCACACCTGTGTCTGAGTTAATGAATGAATAGTGTATTGTCCACACCTGTGTCTGAGTTAATGAATGAATAGTGTATTGTCCACACCTGTGTCTGAGTTAATGAATGAATAGTGTATTGTCCACACCTGTGTCTGAGTTAATGAATGAATAGTGTATTGTCCACACCTGTGTCTGAGTTAATGAATGAATAGTGTATTGTCCACACCTGTGTCTGAGTTAATGAATGAATAGTGTATTGTCCACACCTGTGTCTGAGTTAATGAATGAATAGTGTATTGTCCACACCTGTGTCTGAGTTAATGAATGAATAGTTAATGAATGAATAGTGTCCACACCTGTGTCTGAGTTAATGAATGAATAGTGTATTGTCCACACCTGTGTCTGAGTTAATGAATGAATAATGAATGAATAGTTGGTCCACACCTGTGTCTGAGTTAATGAATGAATAGTGTATTGTCCACACCTGTGTCTGAGTTAATGAATGAATAGTGTATTGTCCACACCTGTGTCTGAGTTAATGAATGAATAGTGTATTGTCCACACCTGTGTCTGAGTTAATGAATGAATAGTGTATTGTCCACACCTGTGTCTGAGTTAATGAATGAATAGTGTATTGTCCACACCTGTGTCTGAGTTAATGAATGAATAGTGTATTGTCCACACCTGTGTCTGAGTTAATGAATGAATAGTGTATTGTCCACACCTGTGTCTGAGTTAATGAATGAATAGTGTATTGTCCACACCTGTGTCTGAGTTAATGAATGAATAGTGTATTGTCCACACCTGTGTCTGAGTTAATGAATGAATAGTGTATTGTCCACACCTGTGTCTGAGTTAATGAAATACTGGAGATATGATCCATTAAATAAGCAATAGTCCATTTCCACCCTCACAATCTCCTATCAAAACATTTCACTTCCTTATTGTCAAAACGATAGCACTATGTTTATCTACTCTTCTGAAATGATCTGCATTTCCTGTGATTTGATTGGTCTACCTCCCGTGATTGGTGACCAATGCCCTCCCACCGTTCTACCTTGGCCACTGTACTGTGGTGAAACCGGAAGTTATTGGGTCTTTGTATCGACTGAGAGGGGCTTTACACCACAGTAGATAGATGTCAGGTCTGAGAGACACCCTGAAACACAGAGTCATGGAGCTCAGCTCAGCTTACGCCCTTTTAATCCTCTGTTGGGGCGAGGAGCACATTCTGTCATGGAGACACACACACACACATACATACACACACATGAAAGACTCCACACCACTGAAGCCATGAATAGTACCAGATCCCTTGGTGTTTCTCTCTGACCAGTGTTGTTATGGCCAGCGAGGGGCAAGGCTCTGATCTAACACACAACTCCCAGCGTCTCAAAGGCTCTGATCTAACACACAACTCCCAGCGTCTCAAAGGCTCTGATCTAACACACAACTCCCAGCGTCTCAAAGGCTCTGATCTAACACACAACTCCCAGCGTCTCAAAGGCTCTGATCTAACACACAACTCCCAGCGTCTCAAAGGCTCTGATCTAACACACAACTCCCAGCGTCTCAAAAAAACAAATCTCTCTCACTTCTTCTTTTAACTTCTTAAGGATCCAACACTTTTTAATTTTTTTAAAACTTTTTTTTTGCCTGAGATGACATCTAACTTCCTGTAGCTCAGGACCTGAAGCAAGAATATGCATATTCTTGATACCATTTGAAAGGAAACACTTTGAAGTCTCAAAAAGCTGTTTCCTCCTCTATTAAGAGCACCTCTGAGTTGAGACACGGGACGTTGAGATGGAAACTGAGATTTAATAACAGCACCTGATAAAAAAAGGCTTTTTATTCTGAGGGAGGGAGGACCTGTTGGTCCCGCCATTAAAGAGACTGTCAACGGTCAGACCGAACCCTTAACTAACGCCAGAGCTGTGAAAATAGATTTAAAGCTGTTCAATCTAATGGCTATCTAGTGGCGCCATCTATTGACCACAGAAAGTATAGCACCAAGTAATGTCTATTTTAATGGTTGTGTCTGTCAGAAACCGAATTCCATCCTTGCTTTGGCTTGTTTCCTATTGTATTAATCATACCAGTATGTCTGGAGGGGTAGACGATGGTGGCCCTTCCCACTTCCTCACCAAGTGAAGGTTTATTTCAATCAATGAAGTGAGATCATGTGATGCAGTTAATCAAGTCTTGTCGTTGAGATAAAGCCTCAGCAAGAGACAGAGACGGGTTACTGAAGAAAGAGAGATCATGTGATGTAGTTAATCAAGTCTTGTCGTTGAGATAAAGCCTCAGCAAGAGACAGAGACGGGTTACTGAAGAAAGAGAGATCATGTGATGTAGTTAATCAAGTCTTGTCGTTGAGATAAAGCCTCAGCAAGAGACAGAGACGGGTTACTGAAGAAAGAGAGATCATCAGATGTAGTTAATCAAGTCTTGTCGTTGAGATAAAGCCTCAGCAAGAGACAGAGACGGGTTACTGAAGAAAGAGAGATCATGTGATGTAGTTAATCAAGTCTTGTCGTTGAGATAAAGCCTCAGCAAGAGACAGAGACGGGTTACTGAAGAAAGAGAGATCATGTGATGTAGTTAATCAAGTCTGTCTTAAAGCCTCAGCAAGAGACAGAGACGGGTAAAGCATGTGATGTAGTTAATCAAGTCTTGTCGAGACAGAAGAGACAGAGACGGGTTACTGAAGAAAGAGAGATCATGTGATGTAGTTAATCAAGTCTTGTCGTTGAGATAAAGCCTCAGCAAGAGACAGAGACGGGTTACTGAAGAAAGAGAGATCATGTGATGTAGTTAATCAAGTCTTGTCGTTGAGATAAAGCCTCAGCAAGAGACAGAGACGGGTTACTGAAGAAAGAGAGATCATGATGAATCAAGTCTTGGTTGAGATAAAGCCTCAGCAAGAGACAGAGACGGGTTACTGAAGAAAGAGAGATCATGTGATGTAGTTATCAAGTCTTGTCAGATAAAGTCAGCAAGAGACAGAGACGGGTTACTGAAGAAAGAGAGATCATGTGTGTAGTTGAGAGATAAAGCCTCAGCAAGAGACAGAGACGGGTTACTGAAGAAAGAGAGATCATGTGATGTCTTGTTAATAAAGCAAAGTTACTGTCATGTTGTTGTTAAAAGTCTTGTCGTTGAGATAAAGCCTCAGCAAGAGACAGAGACGGGTTACTGAAGAGAGAATCAAGTCTTGTCGTGAGATAAAGCCTCAGCAAGAGACAGAGACGGGTTACTGAAGAAAGAGAGATCGTGATGCAGAATCAAGTCTTGTCGTTGAGATAAAGCCTCAGCAAGAGACAGAGACTTACTGAAGAAAGAGGATTCATCAAGAAAGAGAGATGTGAGTTAATCAAGTCTTGTCGTTGAGATAAAGCCTCAGCAAGAGACAGAGACGGGTTACTGAAGAAAGAGAGATCATGTGATGTAGTTAATCAAGTCTTGTCAGATAAAGAGCAAGAGACAGAGACGGGTTACTGAAGAAAGAGAGATCATGTGATGTAGTTAATCAAGTCTTGTCAGCAAGAGACAGAGACGGGTTACTAAGAAGAGAGATCATGTGAGAGAAAATCAAGTCTTCCATAAAGCCTCTGCAAGTTAAAGGAATGAGAAATCATCAGATGACATGTTGTTGTTGTTGTTGTTGTTGTTGTTGTTCTTCACATCTCCTGACAGAAATGTGGTGAAATCCTGTTCTCTGTGCCGTTATATAGAGGCTTTCATCATGTGGTCTGTCCAACACAGTGATGAGAGCTGTGTGTCTCATTGGCTGATTCACGCTCTTTCACTTCTGAATCCCCCCTCTGTTCTATCGCTTTTAATAAATCATCCATTCTGGTTCCGGGAATGGAATGTCTGTTTTAAATAAATCATCCATTCTGGTTCCGGGAATGGAATGTCTGTTTTAAATAAATCATCCATTCTGGTTCTGCAATGGAATGTCAGATTTAAATAAATCATCCATTCTGGTTCTGGAATGTCGGTTTTAAATAAATCATCCATTCTGGTTCTGGAATGGAATGTCGGTTTTAAATAAATCATCCATTCTGGTTCCGGAATGGAATGTCAGTTTTAAATAAATCATCCATTCGGGTCCCGGAATGACATGTCAGTTATAAATAAATCATCCATTCTGGTTCCGGAATGGAATGTCAGATTTAAATAAATCATCCATTTGGGTCCCGGAATGACATGTCAGTTATAAATAAATCATCCATTCTGGTTCGAATGGAATGTCAGTTTTAAATAAATCATCCATTCTGGTTCTGGAATGGAATGTCAGTTGAGTCCATCAGTATATTCGGTCGCACTTATTTGTAAAATGGCAGAAACTCTCAGCCTCTTACTTCTAAACATTTTATTTTTA
This sequence comes from Oncorhynchus nerka, assembly GCF_034236695.1. Lineage (NCBI taxonomy): Eukaryota > Metazoa > Chordata > Actinopteri > Salmoniformes > Salmonidae > Oncorhynchus > Oncorhynchus nerka. The sequence goes on from NC_088422.1 coordinate 107,707,926, forward strand.
ATTGAAATCTACAGTCCAGGCTATACGTCATCCGAAGCAATGCTTGCACTATCTAACCCACCTGGTTCCCACTGGGTATGATGACGTGTTGATGAACACTCAGGGACAATAGGAACTACATTATCAGAGGCCCTATAAGCAATATTATCTTAAATAAATCATGATCTGCACGAAGAAAATACATGGTTGTTGTTTTAGTAGAAACTATTTGTTTTGTTGGTTTAGGGCTCAGATTGAATCTGTAGCATTGAAGATTCACGCTATACCAGGATTTACATTTAAGGGCAATGTTCCTGCTTTTGGTCAGAGCGCCAATATGACGAGGTACTTCAGCGCTACGAATTGAATCCCTCTCTTCAGTTGGTTCGTTAAAGTGGCCCCTCTTAAACATTTCCCATCGTTGTGTTTACACCTACTGTGGGTGTGTGTGTGTGTGTGTGTGTGTGTGTGTGTGTGTGTGTGTGTGTGTGTGTGTGTGTGTGTGTGTGTGTGTGTGTGTGTGTGTGTGTGTGTGTGCATCTATGTGGCTACATAATATTGTTGACTTAGACACCCCAGGTTTTATTAGTGAAGGATATCGTGATCAACTAGAGAGGTTTTATTAGTGAAGGATACCGTGGTCAGCTGGAGAGGTTTTATTAGTGAAGGATACCGTGTTCATTTGGAGAAGTTTATTAGTGAAGGATATCGTGGTCAACTGGAGAGGTTTTATTAGTGAAGGATATCGTGGTCAGTGGGAGAGGTTTTATTAGTGAAGGATACCGTGGTTGCGCTGAGAGGTTTGGAGATAGTTTATTTGGAGAAGATTAGGATATCGTGGTTAACTGGAGAGGTTTTATTAGTGAAGGATATCGTGGTCAGTGGAGAGGTTTTATTAGTGAAGGATACCGTGGTCAGCTGGGAGAGGTTTTATTAGTGAAGGATACCGTCTCAGCTGGAGAGGTTTTATTAGTGAAGGATACCGTGGTTCATTTGGAGAAATTTATTAGTGAAGGATATCGTGGTCAACTAGAGAGGTTTTATTAGTGAAGGATATTGTGATCAACTAGAGAAGTTTTTATTAGTGAAGGATATCGAACAACTAGAGAAGTTTTATTAGTGAAGGATACCGTGGTCAACTAGAGAGGTTTTATTAGTGAAGGATATCGTGGTCAATTGGAGAGGTTTTATTAGTGAAGGATATCGTGGTCAACTGGAGAAGTTTTATTAGTGAAGGATACCGTGGTCAGTTGGAGAGGTTTTATTAGTGAAGGATACCGTGGTCAACTGGAGAGGTTTTATTAGTGAAGGATACCGTGTTCATTTGGAGAAGTTTATTAGTGATGGATATCGTGGTCAACTAGAAGAGGTTTTATTAGTGAAGGATATCGTGGTCAACTGGAGGTTTTATTGGTGAAGGATATCGTGGTCAGTGGGAGAGGTTTATTAGTGAAGGATATCGTGGTCAACTGGAGAAGTTTTTATTAGGTGAAGGATACCGTGGTCAGTTGGAGAGGTTTTATTAGTGAAGGATACCCGTGGTCAGCTGGAGGTTTTATTAGTGAAGGATACCGTGGTATTAGTGGAAGGATACCGTGGTCAACTAGAGAAGTTTTATTAGTGAAGGATACCGTGGTCAACTAGAGTGTTTTATTAGTGAAGGATTTATTTTTATTAGTGAAGGGATACCGTGGTCAACTAGGAGAAGTTTTATTAGTGAAGGATACCGTGGTCAACTAGAGAAGTTTTTGTTAGTGAAGGATACCGTGGTCAACTAGAGAAGTTTTATTAGTGAAGGATACCGTGGTCAACTAGAGAAGTTTTATTAGTGAAGGATACCGTGGTCAACTAGAGAAGTTTTATTAGTGAAGGATACCGTGGTCAACTAGAGAAGTTTTATTAGTGAAGGATACCGTGGTCAACTAGAGAAGTTTTATTAGTGAAGGATACCGTGGCCAACTAGAGAAGTTTTATTAGTGAAGGATACCGTGGCCAACTAGAGAAGTTTTATTAGTGAAGGATACCGTGGTCAACTAGAGAAGTTTTATTAGTGAAGGATACCGTGGTCAACTAGATGTTTCTCGGTATTATCCTCCCTCGTTTTCCTCTCCTCCTTTCTGACATTTTCACACTCAGTCCATTTCACCACGTCTCTAGTTTTACAGTAGACTCTCCAAAGCACTGTAGTCAAACTGCATTTCTCAAATGTAATGAAAGTAATGTTTAGCCATAAACAAATGTCAAGCAATAATAATATCAATGTTGTATTTTTTAATCTTGTGTAGAGTCTTAAATATTGCATGTCGATAAATTCTAATCGTTCACACTTGACTTGTATTTTTTTAGTTCTCTTCTATATTCTGAAATCTCTGTTTTAGTGTCACGTTCATGTATGACGAGTTCTGTCCTCTACTTCTGTTTAATCTCACTGTATGGAATTACCTATGGAATTACCTATAGACTTACCTATAGACTTACCTATAGACTTACCTATAGAGTTACCTTTAGAGTTACCTATAGAATTACCTATAGACTTACCTATAGAATTACCTGTAGACTTACCTATAGACTTACCTATAGACTTACCTATAGACTTACCTATAGATTACCTTTAGAGTTACCTATAGAATTACCTATAGACTTACCTATAGAATTACCTATAGACTTACCTATAGACTTACTTATAGAGACACTATAGAGTTACCTATAGAATTACCTATAGAGTTACACTAGACTTACCTATAGAGTTACCTATAGAATTACCTACTTACCTATAGACTTACCTCCATAGACTTCATACCTACAGAGTTACCTGCAGAAATCACCTAAGAGTCACTCCAGAATTACCCATAGAGCTTACCTATAGAATTACACCTATAGACTTACCTATAGACTTACCTATAGAGTTACCTATAGAATTACCTATAGACTTACCTATAGATTTACCTATAGAGTTACCTATAGAGTTACCTATAGAATTACCTATAGAGTTACCTATGGAATTACTTATAGCGTTACCTATGGAATTACCTATAGAGTTACCTATAGAATTACCTATAGACTTACCTATAGAGTTACCTATAGAATTACCTATAGAATTACCTATAGACTTACCTATAGAGTTACCTATATAATTACCTATAGACTTACCTATAGAGTTACCTATAGAATTACCTATAGAGTTACCTATAGAATTACCTATAGAGTTACCTATAGAGTTACCTTTAGAGTTACCTATAGAGTTACCTATAGAGTTACCTATAGAGTTACCTATAGAATTACCTATAGAGTTACCTATAGAGTTACCTATAGAATTACCTATAGAGTTACCTATAGAATTACCTATAGACTCTGTCTATACAGACCAAGTGACAGCGACATACTGCTATAGACTCTGTCTATACAGACCAAGTGAGAGGTACATACTGCTATAGACTCTGTCTATACAGACCAAGTGACAGCGACATACTGCTATAGACTCTGTCTATACGGACCAAGTGACAGCGACATACTGCTATAGACTCTGCCTAGATGTTGGAACATTGCTGCGGGGACTTGCTTCCATTTAGGTTTTTAGTTGGGTAGATAAGTAGAATGTGATTTTAGGTTCCTTCAGCGAGCAAGCCCTTGGGTTCCAGACCGTTCTAGACTAAGCCACCTTGTTGGTTCCATAGAGTACCAATGGGTTCTAGATGTTTAAACTAAGTGATTATTATTCCCAGCTGGTACCTGTATCAGTGTGCCAGCCTTGGGAGGGGGGGACTATATTTATTTTATTTGTAAATGTCACCTTGTTAGAAGATGAGATGTTTTATACAGAGTACTGTACCACGGCCCTTGAGTTTCTAGTCTTAAAAATAATAATAAATGGTGTTTAGTGAAATTATTTTTTATTTATTTTTTATTTATTTAAACCTTTGTAAAGACGTGATTGTGAAAGCCTTTTGGTTGGATTTGAAGTACTGGACTGTCTATCTAACTCATCAGACCTGACCAACATGGCTGGTTACTGGACTGACTGTGTCTATAACTCATCAGACCTGACCAACATGGCTGGTTACTGGACTGACTATCTAACTCATCAGACCTGACCAACATGGCTGGTTACTGGACTGACTATCTAACTCATCAGACCTGACCAACATGGTTGGTTACTGGACTGACTATCTAACTCATCAGACCTGACCAACATGGCTGGTTACTGGACTGACTATCTAACTCATCAGACCTGACCAACATGGCTGGTTACTGGACTGACTATATAACTCATCAGATCTGACCAACATGGCTGGTTACTGGACTGTCTATAACTCATCAGACCTGACCAACATGGCTGGTTACTGGACTGACTATCTAACTCATCAGATCTGACCAACATGGCTGGTTACTGGACTGTCTATAACTCATCAGACCTGACCAACATGGCTGGTTACTGGACTGTCTATAACTCATCAGACCTGACCAACATGGCTGGTTACTGGACTGTCTATAACTCATCAGACCTGACCAACATGGCTGGTTACTGGACTGACTGTCTAACTCATCAGACCTGACCAACATGGCTGGTTTATATCAATCACAATGACATGTCAGGAATATAGGAACTCTATGGTCTCGTAGAAAGAGCATCACAAGATGAGTCTCATTGCTCAAAAATAATAATAGTCAGGAAAATAAGTATTGAGCTGTTACATTCTGAGTGATGCGCTTCCTGTTTCACAACCTCCTACTGTGTATGTGGTGGAATGTGAGCTTTGAAGAAGTAGTTCAATGTAAACTCAGTCCTGCTATTGATCTAAGAGCCATAGTGTCCTATACAACAACAACAACAACAACAAAACAGATTTTATAACCATTCAGACTGAATACTCAATTGCTATCTTCAAAACACTGCTATGACATCAAATGAGATCACTGTGCTGTTCCTTAGTTATGTAATGACTGTGTTGCTTAGCCACGGCTGTATGATTCAAATAATAGACAATCTATTTCAATGTTGTTGTTGTTCTTTTTTTCTAAGATGGGGATTACATGCTTGTTTTAGTTCCTTTACAATAGCAGTCTTTACGTGTTTGATGGAGAAATGAACATAGAACACAATCTTTGTTAATAATTAAATAAAAATGTTTGTTTTTTAAAACAGTTTTTTTTTAACTGAAGAACCAGCTACAGCACAGTGAGGTGTTCTGGCCATGGTCACTCACATGGAGGTAGTGATGGGAGGAGGGGGGGTGTTCTGGCCATGGTCACTCACATGGAGGTAGTGAGGGAGGGGGGTTGTGTTCTGGCCATGGTCACTCACATGGAGGTAGTGAGGGGAGGGGGGGGTTGTGTTCTGGCCATGGTCACTCACATGGAGGTAGTGAGGAGGGGGGGTTGTGTTCTGGCCATGGTCACTCACATGGAGGTGGGGAGGGGAGGGGGGGGTTGTGTTCTGGCCATGGTCACTCACATGGAGGTAGTGAGGGAGGGGGGTTGTGTTCTGGCCATGGTCACTCACATGGAGGTAGTGAGGGGAGGGGGGTTGTGTTCTGGCCATGGTCACTCACATGGAGGTAGTGAGGAGAGGGGGTTGTGTTCTGGCCATGGTCACTCACATGGAGGTAGTGAGGGGAGGGGGGGTTGTGTTCTGGCCATGGTCACTCACATGGAGGTAGTGAGGGGAGGGGGGTTGTGTTCTGGCCATGGTCACTCACATGGAGGTAGTGAGGGAGGGGGGTTGTGTTCTGGCCATGGTCACTCACATGGAGGTAGTGATGGGGGAGGGGGGTTGTGTTCTGGCCATGGTCACTCACATGGAGGTAGTGATGGGAGGGGGTTGTGTTCTGGCCATGGTCACTCACATGGAGGTAGTGATGGGGGAGGGGGGTTGTGTTCTGGCCATGGTCACTCACATGGAGGTAGTGAGGAGGGAGGGGGTTGTGTTCTGGCCATGGTCACTCACATGGAGGTAGTGAGGAGGGGGGGGTTGTGTTCTGGCCATGGTCACTCACATGGAGGTAGTGAGGGGGGAGGGGGGTTGTGTTCTGGCCATGGTCACTCACATGGAGGTAGTGATGGGGGAGGGGGGTTGTGTTCTGGCCATGGTCACTCACATGGAGGTAGTGAGGGGAGGAGGGGGTTGTGTTCTGGCCATGGTCACTCACATGGAGGTAGTGATGGGGAGAGGGGGGGTTGTGTTCTGGCCATGGTCACTCACATGGAGGTAGTGAGGGAGAGGGGGGGTTGTGTTCTGGCCATGGTCACTCACATGGAGGTAGTGAGGGGAGGGGGGTTGTGTTCTGGCCATGGTCACTCACATGGAGGTAGGGATGGAGGAGGGGGGTTGTGTTCTGGCCATGGTCACTCACATGGAGGTAGTGATGGGGGAGGGGGGTTGTGTTCTGGCCATGGTCACTCACATGGAGGTAGTGATGGGAGGGGGGTTGTGTTCTGGCCATGGTCACTCACATGGAGGTAGTGAGGAGGGGGGTTGTGTTCTGGCCATGGTCACTCACATGGAGGTAGTGATGGGGAGGGGGGTTGTGTTCTGGCCATGGTCACTCACATGGAGGTAGTGATGGGGGAGGGGGGGTTGTGTTCTGGCCATGGTCACTCACATGGAGGTAGTGATGGGGAGGGGGTTGTGTTCTGGCCATGGTCACTCACATGGAGGTAGTGATGGGGGAGGGGGGGGTTGTGTTCTGGCCATGGTCACTCACATGGAGGTAGTGATGGGGGAGGGGGGTTGTGTTCTGGCCATGGTCACTCACATGGAGGTAGTGATGGGGGAGGGGGGTTGTGTTCTGGCCATGGTCACTCACATGGAGGTAGTGATGGGGGAGGGGGGGTTGTGTTCTGGCCATGGTCACTCACATGGAGGTAGTGATGGGGAGGGGGGGTTGTGTTCTGGCCATGGTCACTCACATGGAGGTAGTGATGGGGAGGGGGTTGTGTTCTGGCCATGGTCACTCACATGGAGGTAGTGATGGGGGAGGGGGGTTGTGTTCTGGCCATGGTCACTCACATGGAGGTAGTGATGGGGGAGGGGGGTTGTGTTCTGGCCATGGTCACTCACATGGAGGTAGTGATGGGGGGAGGGGGGGTTGTGTTCTGGCCATGGTCACTCACATGGAGGTAGTGATGGGAGGGGGGGTTGTGTTCTGGCCATGGTCACTCACATGGAGGTAGTGATGGGGGAGGGGGGTTGTGTTCTGGCCATGGTCACTCACATGGAGGTAGTGATGGGGGGAGGGGGGGTTGTGTTCTGGCCATGGTCACTCACATGGAGGTAGTGATGGGGGGAGGGGGGTTGTGTTCTGGCCATGGTCACTCACATGGAGGTAGTGATGGGGGGGGGGTTGTGTTCTGGCCATGGTCACTCACATGGAGGTAGTGATGGGAGGGGGTTGTGTTCTGGCCATGGTCACTCACATGGAGGTAGTGATGGGGGAGGGGGGGTTGTGTTCTGGCCATGGTCACTCACATGGAGGTAGTGATGGGGGGGGGGTTGTGTTCTGGCCATGGTCACTCACATGGAGGTAGTGATGGGGGAGGGGGGTTGTGTTCTGGCCATGGTCACTCACATGGAGGTAGTGATGGGGAGGGGGTTGTGTTCTGGCCATGGTCACTCACATGGAGGTAGTGATGGGGGTTGTGTTCTGGCCATGGTCACTCACATGGAGGTAGTGATGGGGGAGGGGGGTTGTGTTCTGGCCATGGT
>NC_088422.1:107716106-107726106 GCF_034236695.1 Oncorhynchus nerka
GTCTCTCTGTAGTGATGGTTGTGTTGTTGTCGTCTCTCTGTAGTGATGGTTGTGTTGTTGTTGTCTCTCTGACCTGTAGTGATGGTTGTGTTGTTGTTGTCATCTCTCTGTAGTGATGGTTGTGTTGTTGTTGTCATCTCTCTGTAGTGATGGTTGTGTTGTTGTTGTCATCTCTCTGTAGTGATGGTTGTGTTGTTGTTGTCTCTCTGACCTGTAGTGATGGTTGTGTTGTTGTTGTCTCTCTGTAGTGATGGTTGTGTTGTTGTCGTCTCTCTGTAGTGATGGTTATGTTGTTGTTGTCTCTCTGTAGTGATGGTTGTGTTGTTGTTGTCTCTCTGACCTGTAGTGATGGTCGTGTTGTTGTTGTCTCTCTGACCTGTAGTGATGGTCGTGTTGTTGTTGTCTCTCTGACCTGTAGTGATGGTCGTGTTGTTGTTGTCTCTCTGTAGTGATGGTTGTGTTGTTGTTGTCTCTCTGACCTGTAGTGATGGTCGTGTTGTTGTTGTCTCTCTGACCTGTAGTGATGGTCGTGTTGTTGTTGTCTCTCTGTAGTGATGGTTGTGTTGTTGTTGTCTCTCTGACCTGTAGTGATGGTTGTGTTGTTGTCGTCTCTCTGTAGTGATGGTTGTGTTGTTGTTGTCTCTCTGACCTGTAGTGATGGTTGTGTTGTTGTCGTCTCTCTGACCTGTAGTGATGGTCGTGTTGTTGTTGTCTCTCTGACCTGTAGTGATGGTCGTGTTGTTGTTGTCTCTCTGTAGTGATGGTTGTGTTGTTGTTGTCTCTCTGACCTGTAGTGATGGTCGTGTTGTTGTTGTCTCTCTGACCTGTAGTGATGGTCGTGTTGTTGTTGTCTCTCTGTAGTGATGGTTGTGTTGTTGTTGTCTCTCTGACCTGTAGTGATGGTTGTGTTGTTGTCGTCTCTCTGTAGTGATGGTTGTGTTGTTGTTGTCTCTCTGACCTGTAGTGATGGTTGTGTTGTTGTTGTCTCTCTGTAGTGATGGTTATGTTGTTGTTGTCTCTCTGTAGTGATGGTTGTGTTGTTGTCTCTCTGACCTGTAGTGATGGTTGTGTTGTTGTTGTCTCTCTGTAGTGATGGTTGTGTTGTTGTTGTCTCTCTGACCTGTAGTGATGGTTGTGTTGTTGTTGTCTCTCTGACCTGTAGTGATGGTCGTGTTGTTGTTGTCTCTCTGTAGTGATGGTTGTGTTGTTGTTGTCTCTCTGACCTGTAGTGATGGTTGTGTTGTTGTCGTCTCTCTGTAGTGATGGTTATGTTGTTGTTGTCTCTCTGTAGTGATGGTTGTGTTGTTGTCTCTCTGACCTGTAGTGATGGTTGTGTTGTTGTTGTCTCTCTGTAGTGATGGTTGTGTTGTTGTTGTCTCTCTGACCTGTAGTGATGGTTGTGTTGTTGTTGTCTCTCTGACCTGTAGTGATGGTCGTGTTGTTGTTGTCTCTCTGTAGTGATGGTTGTGTTGTTGTCGTCTCTCTGACCTGTAGTGATGGTTGTGTTGTTGTTGTCTCTCTGTAGTGATGGTTGTGTTGTTGTTGTCTCTCTGACCTGTAGTGATGGTTGTGTTGTCTCTCTGTAGTGATGGTTGTGTTGTTGTCGTCTCTCTGTAGTGACGTTTGTGTTGTCGTCGTCTCTCCTCAGGGTCTCTTGAGGTGGTGTTCATCAGGATGTGTCGTGCCTTTGACTCTCAGAACAGCACCGTCTACTTCGATGGGAAGTACGCTGGGACCGACGTCTTCAAAGCATTAGGTGAGTCAGAGTACAACCCAGCGAATCACGTTCATCCCTTTTCAAAGCGTTAGGTACGTCAGAATACAACCCAGCGAATCACGTTCATCCCCTTTCAAAGCATTAGGTACGTCAGAATACAACCCAGGGAATCACGTTCATCCCCTTTCAAAGCGTTAGGTGAGTCAGAATACAACCCAGCGAATCACGTTCATCCCCTTTCAAAGCATTAGGTGAGTCAGAATACAACCCAGCGAATCACGTTCATCCCCTTTCAAAGCGTTAGGTACATCAGAATACAACCCAGCGAATCACGTTCATCCCCTTTCAAAGCATTAGGTGAGTCAGAATACAACCCAGCGAATCACGTTCATCCCCTTTCAAAGCGTTAGGTACATCAGAATACAACCCAGCGAATCACGTTCATCCCCTTTCAAAGCATTAGGTGAGTCAGAATACAACCCAGCGAATCACGTTCATCCCCTTTCAAAGCATTAGGTACCTCAGAATACAACCTAGCGAATCACGTTCATCCCCTTTCAAAGCATTAGGTGAGTCAGAATACAACCCAGCGAATCACGTTCATCCCCTTTCAAAGCATTAGGTACGTCAGAATACAACCCAGCGAATCACGTTCATCCCCTTTCAAGCGTTAGGTGGTCAGAATACAACCCAGCGAATCACGTTCATCCCCTTTCAAAGCATTAGGTACATCAGAATACAACCCAGCGAATCACGTTCATCCCCTTTCAAAGCATTAGGTACGTCAGAATACAACCCAGCGAATCACGTTCATCCCCTTTCAAAGCGTTAGGTACGACAGAATACAACCCAGCGAATCACGTTCATCCCCTTTCAAAGCGTTAGGTACGTCAGAATACAACCCAGCGAATCACGTTCATCCCCTTTCAAAGCATTAGGTACGTCAGAATACAACCCAGGGAATCACGTTCATCCCCTTTCAAAGCGTTAGGTACGTCAGAATACAACCCAGGGAATCACGTTCATCCCCTTTCAAAGCATTAGGTACATCAGAATACAACCCAGCGAATCACGTTCATCCCCTTTCAAAGCATTAGGTGAGTCAGAATACAACCCAGCGAATCACGTTCATCCCCTTTCAAAGCATTAGGTACGTCAGAATACAACCCAGCGAATCACGTTCATCCCCTTTCAAAGCATTAGGTGAGTCAGAATACAACCCAGCGAATCACGTTCATCCCCTTTCAAAGCGTTAGGTACGTCAGAATACAACCCAGCGAATCACGTTCATCCCCTTTCAAAGCATTAGGTACGACAGAATACAACCCAGCGAATCACGTTCATCCCCTTTCAAAGCGTTAGGTGAGTCAGAATACAACCCAGCGAATCACGTTCATCCCCTTTCAAAGCATTAGGTACGTCAGAATACAACCCAGGGAATCACGTTCATCCCCTTTCAAAGCGTTAGGTACGTCAGAATACAACCCAGCGAATCACGTTCATCCCCTTTCAAAGCGTTAGGTACGTCAGAATACAACCCAGCGAATCACGTTCATCCCCTTTCAAAGCATTAGGTACGTCAGAATACAACCCAGCGAATCACGTTCATCCCCTTTCAAAGCGTTAGGTACGTCAGAATACAACCCAGCGAATCACGTTCATCCCCTTTCAAAGCATTAGGTGAGTCAGAATACAACCCAGCGAATCACGTTCATCCCCTTTCAAAGCATTAGGTGAGTCAGAATACAACCCAGCGAATCACGTTCATCCCCTTTCAAAGCGTTAGGTACGTCAGAATACAACCCAGCGAATCACGAATGGCTGGGCCACTAGGATATGGACTGACTGAATGGCTGGGCCACTAGGATATGGACTGACTGAATGGCTGGGCCACTAGGATATGGACTGACTGAATGGCTGGGCCACTAGGATATGACTGAATGGCTGGGCCACTAGGATATGGACTGACTGAATGGCTGGGCCACTAGGATATGGACTGACTGAATGGCTGGGCCACTAGGATATGGACTGACTGAATGGCTGGGCCACTAGGATATGGACTGACTGAATGGCTGGGCCACTAGGATATGGACTGGACTGACTGAATGGCTGGGCCACTAGGATATGGACTGGACTGACTGAATGGCTGGGCCACTAGGATATGGACTGGACTGACTGAATGGCTGGGCCACTAGGATATGGACTGGACTGACTGAATGGCTGGGCCACTAGGATATGGACTGGACTGACTGAATGGCTGGGCCACTAGGATATGGACTGACTGAATGGCTGGGCCACTAGGATATGGACTGGGCTGACTGAATGGCTGGGCCACTAGGATATGGACTGGACTGACTGAATGGCTGGGCCACTAGGATATGGACTGGACTGACTGAATGGCTGGGCCACTGGATATGGACTGGACTGACTGAATGGCTGGGCCACTAGGGACTGACTGAATGGACTGGATATGGACTGACTGAATGGCTGGGCCACTAGGATATGGACTGACTGACTGAATGGCTGACTGAATGGACTGACTGAATGGCTGGGCCACTAGGATATGGACTGGACTGACTGAATGGCTGGGCCACTAGGATATGGACTGGACTGACTGAATGGCTGGGCCACTAGGATATGGACTGGACTGACTGAATGGCTGGGCCACTAGGATATGGACTGACTGACTGAATGGCTGACTGGATATGGACTGGACTGACTGAATGGCTGGGCCACTAGGATATGGACTGGACTGACTGAATGGCTGGGCCACTAGGATATGGACTGGACTGACTGAATGGCTGGGCCACTAGGATATGGACTGGACTGACTGAATGGCTGGGCCACTAGGATATGGACTGGACTGACTGAATGGCTGGGCCACTAGGATATGGACTGGACTGACTGAATGGCTGGGCCACTAGGATATGGACTGGACTGACTGAATGGCTGGGCCACTAGGATATGGACTGGACTGACTGAATGGCTGGGCCACTAGGATATGGACTGGACTGACTGAATGGCTGGGCCACTAGGATATGGACTGGACTGATTGAATGGCTGGGCCACTAGGATATGGACTGGACTGACTGAATGACTGGGCCACTAGGATATGGACTGGACTGACTGAATGGCTGGGCCACTAGGATATGGACTGGACTGACTGAATGGCTGGGCCACTAGGATATGGACTGGACTGACTGACTGAATGGCTGGGCCACTAGGATATGGACTGGACTGACTGAATGGCTGGGCCACTAGGATATGGACTGGACTGACTGAATGGCTGGGCCACTAGGATATGGACTGGACTGACTGAATGGCTGGGCCACTAGGATATGGACTGACTGACTGAATGGCTGGGCCACTAGGATATGGACTGACTGACTGAATGGCTGGGCCACTAGGATATGGACTGACTGAATGGCTGGGCCACTAGGATATGGACTGGACTGACTGAATGGCTGGGCCACTAAGATAGGATGGATGGACTGGACTGATATGGACTGAAATGGCTGGGCCACTAGGATATGGACTGGACTGACTGAATGGCTGGGCCACTAGGATATGGACTGGACTGACTGAATGGCTGGGCCACTAGGATATGGACTGACTGAATGGCTGGGCCACTAGGATATGGACTGGGCTGACTGAATGGCTGGGCCACTAGGATATGGACTGGACTGACTGAATGGCTGGGCCACTAGGATATGGACTGGACTGACTGAATGGCTGGGCCACTAGGATATGGACTGGACTGACTGAATGGCTGGGCCACTAGGATATGGACTGACTGACTGAATGGCTGGGCCACTAGGATATGGACTGGACTGACTGAATGGCTGGGCCACTAGGATATGGACTGGACTGACTGAATGGCTGGGCCACTAGGATATGGACTGGACTGACTGACTGAATGGCTGGGCCACTAGGATATGGACTGGACTGACTGAATGGCTGGGCCACTAGGATATGGACTGGACTGACTGAATGGCTGGGCCACTAGGATATGGACTGGACTGACTGAATGGCTGGGCCACTAGGATATGGACTGGACTGACTGAATGGCTGGGCCACTAGGATATGGACTGGACTGACTGAATGGCTGGGCCACTAGGATATGGACTGGACTGACTGAATGGCTGGGCCACTAGGATATGGACTGACTGACTGAATGGCTGGGCCACTAGGATATGGACTGGACTGACTGAATGGCTGGGCCACTAGGATATGGACTGACTGACTGAATGGCTGGGCCACTAGGATATGGACTGACTGAATGGCTGGGCCACTAGGATATGGACTGGACTGACTGAATGGCTGGGCCACTAGGATATGGACTGGACTGGCTGAATGGCTGGGCCACTAGGATATGGACTGGACTGACTGAATGGCTGGGCCACTAGGATATGGACTGGACTGACTGAATGGCTGGGCCACTAGGATATGGACTGGACTGACTGAATGGCTGTGCCACTAGGATATGGACTGGACTGACTGAATGGCTGGGCCACTAGGATATGGACTGGACTGACTGAATGGCTGGGCCACTAGGATATGGACTGGACTGACTGAATGGCTGGGCCACTAGGATATGGACTGGACTGACTGAATGGCTGGGCCACTAGGATATGGACTGGACTGACTGAATGGCTGGGCCACTAGGATATGGACTGGACTGACTGAATGGCTGGGCCACTAGGATATGGACTGGACTGACTGAACTCCAAAGCAATGCATGTCAGGTGACGTCTGTTCAGATCCTGATGTCCTGCTCTGTGTCCTGTGTTGTTGTGATATTTGACACATAACTACTCCTGTCTCTCTCTGTGTGTCTGACAGGTTGTGACGATCTGATTCGCTTAGTCTTTGAGTTTGGGAAGAGTATGTCTGTCATCCATCTCTCTGAGGAGGAGATCGCTCTCTTCTCCGCGTACGTCCTGATGTCTGCAGGTAGGCACGATGCTGTCACGTTCACGACGCAACGTTGAGAGCACATATCTTCTACAATCACATAACACACACACACACACAGCTATTCCCCCTTGTGGCAGTCCGAGAGCATTTCTGGGTGTTATTATTTATACAACGTTGCGAGCACATATCTTCTACAATCACATAACACACACAGCTATTCCCCCTTGTGGCAGTCCGAGAGCATCTCTGGGTGTTATTATTTATACAACGTTGCGAGCACATATCTTCTACAATCACATAACACATACACACAGCTATTCCCCCTTGTGGCAGTCCGAGAGCATCTCTGGGTGTTATTATTTACACAACGTTGCGAGCACATATCTTCTACAATCACATAACACACACACACAGCTATTCCCCCTTGTGGCAGTCCGAGAGCATCTCTGGGTGTTATTATTTATACAACGTTGCGAGCACATATCTTCTACAATCACATAACACACACAGCTATTCCCCCTTGTGGCAGTCCGAGAGCATCTCTGGGTGTTATTATTTACACAACGTTGAGAGCACATATCTTCTACAATCACATAACACACACACACACAGCTATTCCCCCTTGTGGCAGTCCGAGAGCATCTCTGGGTGTTATTATTTACACAACGTTGCGAGCACATATCTTCTACAATCACATAACACACACAGCTATTCCCCCTTGTGGCAGCCCGAGAGCATCTCTGGGTGTTATTATGTGGCAGCCCGAGAGCATCTCTGGGTGTTATTATGTGGCAGCCCGAGAGCATCTCTGGGTGTTATTATGTGGCAGTCCGAGAGCATCTCTGGGTGTTATTATGTGGCAGCCCGAGAGCATCTCTGGGTGTTATTACTTATACAACGTTGCATCGTTTAACTAATGGTGCGTGTAGATCGGACGTGGCTTCAGGAGAAGGTGAAGGTAGAGAAGCTACAACAGAAGATCCAGCTGGCTCTCCAACATGTCCTTCAGAAGAACGGCAGAGAGGACGTGGTTCTCACTAAGGTATTGTTTTGTTATTTATTTATTTTATTTCACCTTTATTTAACCGGGTAGGCTAGTTGAGAACAAGTTCTCATTTACAATTGTGACCTGGCCAAGATAAAGCAAAGCAGTTCGACAGATACAACGACACGGACATGGAGTAAATGGAGTAAAACAAACATACAGTCAATAATACAGTATAAACAAGTGTGTATACGATGTGAGCAAATGAGGTGAGATAAGGGAGGTAAAGGCAAAAAAGGCCATGGTGGCAAAGTAAATACAATATAGCAAGTAAAACACTGGAATGGTAGATTTGCAGTGGAAGAATGTGCAAAGTAGAGATAAAAATGGGGTGCAAAGGAGCGAAATAAACACACACCCACACGTACATACAATATATGCTATACACCAGGATTGGGATCAATTTCCTTTTCAATTCCAGTCAATTTAGAAAGTAAACCTAATTCCAATTCCACATTTTCCTAATTGAAGAGAATTGGACATTCCCTTTCTGAAATGACAATGAAATTGAGCCCAACTCTGCTTTACAGGGTAGACTAGTTGTTAGTGCATTGGACTAGTAACCAGCAGGTAGCCTAGTGGTTAGAGTGTTGGACTAGTAACCAGCAGGTAGCCTAGTGGTTAGAGTGTTGGACTAGTAACCAGCAGGTAGACTAGTGGTTAGAGCGTTGGACTAGTAACCAGCAGGTAGCCTAGTGGTTAGAGTGTTGGACTAGTAACCAGCAGGTAGCCTAGTGGTTAGAGTGTTGGGACAGTAATCAGCAGGTAGTCTAGTGGTTAGAGCGTTGGACTAGTAACCAGCAGGTAGCCTAGTGGTTAGAGTGTTGGGCCAGTAACCAGCAGGTAGCCTAGTGGTTAGAGTGTTGGACTAGTAACCAGCAGGTAGCCTAGTGGTTAGAGCGTTGGACTAGTAACCAGCAGGTAGCCTAGTGGTTAGAGTGTTGGACTAGTAACCAGCAGGTAGCCTAGTGGTTAGAGTGTTGGGACAGTAATCAGCAGGTAGTCTAGTGGTTAGAGCGTTGGACTAGTAACCAGCAGGTAGCCTAGTGGTTAGAGCGTTGGACTAGTAACCAGCAAGTAGCCTAGTGGTTAGAGTGTTGGACCAGTCACCAGCAGGTAGCCTAGTGGTTAGAGTGTTGGACTAGTAACCAGCAGGTAGCCTAGTGGTTAGAGCGTTGGACTAGTAACCAGCAGGTAGCCTAGTGGTTGGACCAGTAACCAGCAGGTAGCCTAGTGGTTAGAGTGTTGGACTAGTAAGCAGCAGGTAGCCTAGTGGTTAGAGCGTTGGACCAGTAACCAGCAGGTAGCCTAGTGGTTAGAGCGTTGGACTAGTAACCAGCAGGTAGACTAGTGGTTAGAGTGTTGGGCCAGTAACCAGCAGGGTAGCCTAGTGGTTAGAGAGTTGGACTAGTAACCAGCAGCACTGTGATGTAACATCTAGACCTACGCTAACTCACTGTGACCAGGCTAGTAAAGTATAGATCAGGGACCAGGCTAGTAAAGTCTAGATCTGGGGCGGCAGGGTAGCCTAGTGGTTAGAGTGTTGGACCAGTAACCAGCAGGTAGACTAGAGGTTAGAGCGTTGGACTAGTAACTGAAAGGTTGCAAGTTCGAATCCCCGAGCTGACAAGGTACAAATCGGTTGTTCTGCCCCTGAACAAGCAGTTAACCCACTGTTCCTAGGCCGTCATTGAAAATAAGAATCTAATAAAGGTAAAATACATTTGTAAAAACAATGAATCTTTGTTTGTATGGACTGTGTTCATGCATTGTCTAAATGGTAGTGCTCTTGGTAGACTCTACTTGAGCTCATGTTGAACTGAACAGGCCTTGGGTTTCACAGCAGGATTTCAGTTCCATCACCACTATAACATAAGCATCATTCCTGATGAAACGCACTCAGACAGTGTCCTGTTCTCAGGGAAATGTGAAAGTCCTGTCTGTCTGTCATAATGTGACCAAGCGGTCCTGAATCTCAATAACCTCACTCTCTCTGTCTGTCTTTCTCTGTCTCTCTCTCTCTCTCTCTCGCTCTCTCTTTCTCTCTAAAATCACTATTTTATTATTTTGGGGTTTACTGCCAGGTCCCAGGTCTGGCAGTACTGCTCTAGCAGGTCCAGGCTCTGCTGTAGGCCATGTGCTGTGGGTGACAGCAGGCATAGGTCATCTGCGAAGAGTAGGCATTTAACCTCTGAATTGTGGAGACTAACACCAGGGGCTGAGGATTTTTCTAGAATAGTGGCCAATTCGTTGATGTAAATATTGAAGAGTGCAGGGCTCAGATTGCAACCCCTGGCGAAGGCCCCGCCCCTGGTAGCAGA